>NC_060951.1:46336197-46342223 GCF_022045245.1 Lucilia cuprina | reverse complement strand
AAATTTATCCGAAAATTTTCTATAAAAAGAAAATTTATCCGAAAATTTTCTATAAAAAGAAAATTTATCCGAAAATTTTCTATAAAAAGAAAATTTATCCGAAAATTTACTATAAAAAGAAAATTTATCCGAAAATTTTCTATAAAAGAAAATTTATCCGAAAATTTTCTATAAAAAGAAAATTTATCCGAAAATTTTTCTTTAAAAGAAAATTTATCCAAAAATTTTCTATAAAAAGAAAATTTATACAAAAATTTTCTATAAAAGAAAATTTATCCAAAAATTTTCTATAAAAGAAAATTTAACCAAAAATTTTCTAAAAAAGAAAATTTATCCGAAAATTTTCTAGAAAAAAATGTATGAGAAAATTTTCAATGAAAAGAAAATTTATCCGAAAATTCTATAAAAATAAAATTAATATAAAAAATATTTTTTTTTTTTCAAGTAAAAAAAAAGAATTTGTTTTTTCCGAAATTTTTTCATAGTAACAAAATTTATCCGAAAATTTTTTTGTAATAACGATTTCAACCTTAACATCCTGTCGAATATCACAAATTTTGAGAATCTAAATGTGTTCCCCCCAATTTTTTTTTAACACACACTCACACATTTACACACTTGTCTGTCTAACTGTATATGTGGATTAAAACACATAAATTCCATTAGAGTTTTCTAAGAGGATTAAATTTTTATTTTATGTTTAGCATGGTTTTTAGCGCCAGTTACTTTTCAAAAACTTTATCCAATTCACACATACAGTTGTATATAGACAGACACTTTTATAAACATACATACATGCTCATTTAAATTTATGTTTTTAAGCATGTGGGTGAATGGGTGGTTTGTGTTTAAAATTATAACATGTGGTTAATGCAAACAGAAAAAAGAAAAGTTTTTCTAAAAAAAAAAACAAAAATTTTTGTAGTCTTAAAAATTAAAAAAATAATATTTTTCGGAAAATTTTAGTGGTATAAAAACATAATTTGTTATAAAGGAATTTTTAGGATTATTTTTTGTAAGTAAAAAGCAAAAGTTTTATTATAAATGATGCCATGTTTATTTAAGCCTTAGAGTAGACAATGAACTATATTTTCTTTAACAAGGATCAGCTGAGCAAGAAGTAATTTGCTTGGAATAATTAGCAATTTGCCTTTATGAAATTATGTAATATTACTTTGTTTATAAATAAAATTGATTTTTGAGAAATTTTCCCAAATTAACTAAAGTGTTTTTAATATTTATTAAACATTTTTTTTGTTTTAAATTGTAAAATTCTTTTAACCAATACTTTTTTCATTTCCACAAGTTTTTTCAACAGTTATTTATGTTTTTTTTTTTTTTTTTTTTAAATAAAAAACCGAAACGAATATAAACATTTACCCTAAACGTGAGTTGAAATTCTAAAGATGCGTAAAAAGTATAAATTCACTCACTTTAAGAAAGACACCCACAGTTTTCTTTTACAGACTCTTTACGTTTTAAACAAAACATGCAATGGTGAATGTTAAAAAACGATAAATTGTTTGGGAAATTGAATAGATTAGCACTTCAGGGATGTTAAATATTAAAGACGTTATAAAGAAAATAGAAAAAAATAAGGGAATTAAATATTCCAAAGATAAATTTGAAACCAAATAATAATTTAAAAATAAAAGATTATGGTTAAAGGTTAAAAAGAATAAATAAAATCTAAAAAATATATTTAGAAAAAACCCCAACTGTAACACAGCACTTTAATCAATGTTTTATAAAAGGATTTTGTCGAAGAATTTCTATTGAAAAGAAAATTTATCAAAAAGGTCTATTGAAAGAAATTTGTTTTGAAAATGTTCTACTAAAAGGAAATTAAGCAAAACATTTTGTAAAGACTAAAATCTTATTGAAATTTTATTTTAAAAGAGGAAATTTTATAGATAATTACTGATAAAGAAGAAAGATTTTATCGAAAATTTTCATAAAGAACAACATTTTATCTAATATTTTTTTAAAAAATTAAAGAACATTTTTCGAAATTTTTTATAAAGAAAAAAATTTGTTCGAAAGAAAATTTAAACGAAAAATTTCTATAGAGAAAAAAATTTTATTGAAAATTTTTCATAAAAGTAAAATTTTTTCGTAAATTTTCTAAAAAAAAAATTTTATCAGAAATTTTCTTTAAAAGAGAAAACCTTTTCGAAAATTTTCTATTAAAGGAAAATTTCATCGAAAATTTTCTTTAAAAAAGAAATGTAATCAAATATTTGCTATAAAAAGAAAATTTCTTCGAAAATTAACAATAAAAAATTGTATTGAAAATTTACCAAAAAAGAAATTGGAAAGTATAGTCCATATAATACCCTACACCATGAGTATATTTAAAAAATTTTTATTTTTCATAAAAAAATTTTTATGTTGAATTTTACCTTAATTCCAAAGTATTTAAGCAATTTATTGATAAAAAAATTTTCTAAATGAGGCTTTATATAGGTCAAATATGGACCGATTCTCAGTAAATTTGGAAAAAGGATATCTTTTTAAATAACAGTTAGTTTTCTTGAGTTTCATTGCGATACAAATGGTTACAAGTCAATTTTAGACGTTAAGGACTATAATAAAATTTTATTGTAAATGTTCTACAAAGAAGGAAATTTCATCGAAAAATTTTCTATTAAACAAGTATGAATTTATAGTCGGACATTGTCGAGCATATGATACCCTACACCAGTCAGTAAGTTAAAATGGGGGATTTTTTTTAAATAAAGCATTTAATTTGTTTTATTGTGTAATATTTTTTCTTATTGTTGACAAAAAATAGATTTTCTACAAGAGGGCTCATAGGGGAGAAGGGGTAAATATGAGCCTATTCTTATAAACTTTGGTAGATGAATTTGCGTCTACTTCAAAGTCATGTATGTAGATTTTAATCGTTTTTTTAAATCGACTCAGAAAGTGATTCTGAGGCGATTGGTATACTTTAAGGTGGGTCTAGGACCCACAAAACTTCAAACAAACGCATAATACCCTCCCCACTATAGTGGTGTAGGATATAAAAATTGTCGAAAATCTATATATAAAAGCGTAGCGTTACTGACTGACTGATTCATAACCGCACAGCCCAAACGGCTGAACCTAGAATCATGAAATTTTGACAGTAGATGTGTTTTTGGTTATGTAGATCCACTAAGGAGGGATTTTTGAAAATTTTTACATTTAAGTGTAAAAAGGGGAAAAACGGGTAAAACAGGTTTTCTTAATTATCTTACAAAATATTCGTGATACAAGAAAAATTTTTATTCACCTGTATCTACTCTTAAAATTAGCAGATGGGTGTCTGGTACTTTTTTGAAATTCGTACTTTTAAGGGATAAAAATGTGTAATAAAAGTGTTTTGGTACATTTTATAATATTTTGGTAACATGTGTTTTTGGTTATGTAGATCCACTAAGGAGGGATTTTTGGAAATTTTTAAATTTAAGGGTAAAAGGGGGAAAAATGGGTAAAACAGGTTTTCTTAATTATCTTACAAAATATTCGTGATACAAGAAAAATTTTTAATTCACCTGTATCTACTCTTAAAATTAGCAGATGGGTGTCTGGTACTTTTTTGAAATTCGTACTTTTAAGGGATAAAAATGTGTAATAAAAGTGTTTTGGTACATTTTATAATATTCTGGTAACATCTCTCAAAATTATGAGACACCCATTAAGAAAACTTTTTCGGTTTATTGAATTAGTCTTATTAAATTAAATTCACTGGGGGAAAAAAGTACCAAAAAGGGAAAAACGAGAAATTTAACTTTATTCAAACTCATTGAGTCATTTTTTTTTTAATTTGAAAAAGTGGTTTATTTACTCAAAATAGGCTGTTGGTATAATATTTTGGAATTCGAGTACTAAGGCCTATATAGGATCAAATTCGAGTAAATTGTTTGGTACTTTTTGAAACAAATTGTATTATTTATTAGTACTTTTCACTTAGGGAAAATGTATTTATACTTTTAGAAATTTATTGAGAGAGATTTTTGTACTTTTTCGTTTTTACGATGGTACTTTTTGACATTTTTACGATATTAAACATATATATTGAAAATAAAATTTAATATGTAGTTACCTTAGTAAATAAGAATCTAATGAAAGGGACTTTTAGTACTTTTTCATTCATTAAAATATTATTTTTTGAATTTTATATAATATTGAACACAGAAACATAAAATTTTTTATTAAATGAGGTATTTTATAATACTTTTTTTTTTAAATAGCACTTTCGAAATTTTCTATAATGTGGAAGCTAAATGAATGACACTAAAAATACAAATTTCTTACTGAATACGAATTTAATCACGTGATATTGAAAGTATAAAACTGAAACATTTAAAAAAATATTTAATCAATTTTAATTTTCTATAAAAGTAAGTTCGGGTAGCGAAGCACTCATGGTATGCTAGTCTTGTATAAAGAAGATAATTTCAGTTAAATTTTTCTATAAAGAAGAAAATTTTTAGAAAGAAAAAAATTTTCATGGAAAATCTCGTAAAAATGGAGAAAATTTTATTAAAAATTTTCTATAGAGAGGAAAATGTTATCGAAAATTTTCTTTAAAAAGGTGCAAAATTTTAGCGAATATTTTTTATAAAAAGGAAATTTTAAAAAGAATTTTCTATAATGAAGAAAATTTTAACGAACATAAAATAAGATCATATTTTATTGAAAATTTGCTATAAAATGAAATGTTATCAAAAATTTTCTACAAAAGAAAATTTTATAAAAAAATTTCTATTACATCAAAATTTATGAAAAAAATTTCTATAAAATGAAAATTTATAAAAAAACATAAAAAAAGTTGTCCTATAACAAAAACATTCTTGATAATTTTAAAAAATTTTGTCTAAATAAAAAAAGTATTAGTAGTTGTGTTTGTTATAGTTAAGTATTTGAACCAAAATTATAATTTAATTCTTTAAATATTAGTACAAAAAAAATATTTTTACTAAGTAGTGGTGTAAAATTATTCAATAACAATTATTTCAATCTAATTATACATAATGAGAAACGTTTAGCACAAGCTTAACAGACAGAAATCTTATCAATATTTAACGACTCGTAAGCAAAACTTTTTTTCCAACATAACAAATAAAGCCTAAAGTTAATTACTCGGGAATGTATCAAAAATTAAAGTGGGTGGGTGAAAAGTAATATAAATAACGATTAAAACAATAAAGTCTAGTACTTGTAGCAAAAGTTTTATCTACCAATTACTACAAGTATTTAGCAACCGAATTTTATCTTTCTATATCTATTGCTTCAAATTAAAGTAACGCTTTTTGGTTTTGATAAGTTTTCCATAGTCTTAGATAAACCTTCCACTTCTACTGTTAAATACCAAAAATGACCAGCAAAAGAAAATAATACAAAGCAATTACTTAATTAGTATATTGAAAGAGTATTTTATTTTGTATTCTTAAATATTTCGTAAGAAATCAAAAGAAAAACCCAACAAACTTCTAATGGGGTAAATGGTTAAAGTAAATTGTTATTTTGATATGTTTGCCCCAATGATGTATTGAAGTAAATGGGGAGTGAGTCTTTGAGTATTTACTTAAGATGGACACTTGACATTATTCGTTTGGACAATGAAGTTTGGCAAACATTTCATGAATAATGTGATTTTTTCTGTTTGCAGTCTACTTTTAGATTTTCATGAATTTCCCATTTGAATTAGTTCAACAAAAGATATTGTGGAAAAAAAGGGTTTCTTTTTTTAAAGTTTAATATGTGGAAAATTGCCAAATTATAAACTATTTCTATTGGATGAAATTCTATTTTGTGTATTTAATACACCCTTCAAAAGCAGTTCATTTAAATATTGCCTTCAATTTAAATGACTTGTAAAATGGAAACATAAAAAAAGCAGACCGAAAAAAACTCAAAGAAAATTTTCATCATTTCAGTTCTAGTTCAGTTCTAGTTCAGTTCTAGTTCAGTTCTAGTTCAGTTCTAGTTCAGTTCTAGTTCAGTTCTAGTTCAGTTCTAGTTCAGTTCTAGTTCAG
>NC_060951.1:46334288-46336097 GCF_022045245.1 Lucilia cuprina | reverse complement strand
GTCTAGTCTATAGTCTAGTCTATAGTCTAGTCTATAGTCTAGTCTATAGTCTAGTCTATAGTTTAGTCTATAGTCTAGTCTATAGTCTTGTCTATAGTCTAGTCTATAATCTTGTCTATAGTGTAGTCCAGTAGTTTATTCCCACATTGAGATTTCCTTTAATGTAAAACATTTAAAATTAACCGCTTTTCTGCTTTCTTAGACTTTCCTCGTTTTCAATTGATATTCGTTATTATTAAAAAAAATTTTCATTTATTTTAAATTCATTGCGTTTCAATGCCACGTAGTACTTACTTACTAACTGACTTGACTGGCCGGTCGGCTAGCCGGACAATGGTCACTACTCTTAGCAAAAGTTGATTCACCTAAAATGAAATTAACTAAATGTTTTGTCACCCAGGCTGACAGTCAGGCTTGCTTGCAAAAGTGGCGTCGTTTTTCTTGTTCACTTATTTTCCACTACACTTGGGTAAAAATTGTGGTTATTGAACTGAGAAAAAAATCAAACTTAGCGGCTGGTCATATGACGACAACAATTTCTTATGGTCATTAAGTAGTTTTACGACACTAATAACAACAATTTATAAATTAAATATTTTATACTTGTAAAATATTGAAAGCGAAATGATGGTAGAGGATTGGTTTGGGGTTTCTTCGTTTGTTTGTAGCAAAAAAAAAAAAAATGTACAAAATGAAAATATTTATTTACAAACAAATTTTTTATTTCTCTATTTGTGAGATTTTAATTAGTTGTGCAATGAATAATATTCAAATAATTATGTTTAGGGGAAGAGTTAATACATAGTGCACAATGGGTAAAATATATGTGTATAGTTCGGAAATAAATCGTTTAAGGAATCATGCTTTGGTGTCTTTAAATAGGGCTTAAAGTGGTAGTAGAAGTAGTCATACAAATATAAAAAATTCTGTGAATCGTTCGATTTCAACAATTTATAAAACTTTCAAAAAATAGTTTTTTTTGCGAATATTCTTTGAATATTATAATATGCAAAATGATAGCATACTTTTAGGCAATAGATATAATACTTAAAATTAGTCCGAAGGACCATTTAATCACATAATTTATGAAATATATATTGCTACTTTCCCTACCCAAACTTCAGTTGCAGCTTCAAAATCCTCTGATATGCGGGCTGCTACACGTACGCTTTAGCATTTTAATTTACAATTCTTGTTTTAAAAGTTCATCCTTTTTAATCTTTTAACATCACTTATGATTCATAATCTTAAATAATGTTAAAAGCTTTTATTCTTTTTTTAATAAAAACTAAAAATAAATTTGTTCAACATTTTCGCCCCAAAATTTTTGGAATTCATTTTAAAATGAAAATATTTTTATTTGAACAGAACATCCCTTCCTCGCCAGTTTTTCATCAAAATAAAAACCTACATTAAAATTTATGTTTAAATAACAAACACACTCACAGTCGGCTATAGTAGCAATTTTGCTAATTCACCATTGCATATTTAGTTGTAAAAGAGCAAAGAGAAGATATAAGTGAAATAAATTCACAACTCCCCCTTTTGTTGGTGGTAAACAGGACTATAAAAGTATGATTTCATGTAAAAGTAATTGAACAAAAGTTGTTCCTTAGAGAAAGAAAGGATAAAAGTTTTCAATAACGATTGAATTGATCGCAAAATTTCTATAAATAAAAGATGATTAGAAAGATTATAACCAACTAACTAACTAACTAATTAACTAACTAACTAACTAACTAACTAACTAACTAACTAACTAACTAACTAACTAACTAACTAAGTAACTAACTAACTAACTAACTAACT
>NC_060951.1:46307143-46334188 GCF_022045245.1 Lucilia cuprina | reverse complement strand
CTATAGACTAGACTATAGACTAGACTATAGACTAGACTATAGACTAGACTATAGACTAGACTATAGACTAGACTATAGACTAGACTATAGACTAGACCAGACTATAGAATATACTACAGAATGAAGTGTAGGCTAGACTAGGGACAATTTTTATGAAACAGTTAATTGCTCTTAAGCAAATTTCCCTAAGTATGTTTCATTTAATCATAAGTCACCACATTGACCACTGGTTAACCAACCATTTAACTTTTGCTTCACTTCATACTATTTACAGTTTAAGCCCACAAAATACAAATAAATTTATCATAAATAAATATTTAAAGAAATTTATTTATAAATTAAAATTTATAAACATACATATGTAAATTTTTATGTGTATACCTAATACCTGACCTAATGTAAATTTAGCAAAGCATTGTTTTTATGTCATGTTTTATTTACAATTGTCTTGTAATTTTGTTAAGTCTTCCATGACCAAATGTAGCCAGGAAAAAAATTTTGATATATTTCCCCCTTTGCCTTTTTGCAAGTTTAACATTTTTATAAAAGTGACATTTTTTCCTTTATTGTCATTGTTTTCTGCAGCTTATCTGACTTTATAATTTTTTCTTGTTGTTTTTTTTAGCTTTTCCGTTGATTTCATTGTCGTTGATAAAAATATCCACCTCTTTTTTATGGCCGTTGCATTTCGTTTGGTCTGCTGTGAAATTTGTTCATTCCTTAAACATGCGAATTTTTCATGTATAATTTTAGTTAAAAAATAGTAAATAATTTTAGTTTTTGTTGTAATGTTTTATTTTGTTTTAAACATCTACGCATTTGTAGGATTGTCTGTCTTACTGTGTACTTGCACTATATATTTAATAATTGTTGTTGTCATTGATTTTTGTCTAGATTTTCTACATGTTTTCGTCGGACAGTGACGTTATTTTCTGAGCTTAGGTTGTTTAGTTTTGCTTGCTGATGTTTAAAATTTAGTTGGTGTTTTTTTTTTTTTTTTTTTTTTTAATTTTAGTTTCTGTGGGTTTTACAGCATAAAAATTAAATTGTTTTCTTGAGTCATTTTTAAAATGGGTTCTCATGGGAAACAAGTTATGTTTTCAGTGTCAACGTGCAAAAGATCAAAATAAAACTACATAAGATTAGACTATAGTCTGGACTTTATGCTACATTTTAGACAACACTTTGGACTGGACTATAAGTCTATAGACTAGACTATTGGCTAGAGTGTAGATTAGGCTATAAACAAGACTATAGACCAAATACATATTAGGTTATTTACCAGACTAGCCTGTAAACTTGCCTATATACTATACTGTAGACAAGACTGTAGAGCAGACTAAAAACTAGACTATAGACTAGGCTATAGAATAGACTATTGACTAGACCTAAGACTAGACTATAATATACTAGACTATATACAACACTTCAAAATAAACTATAGACTATCCTGTAGTCTAGACTATAGACTAGAACATACACTAGACTATATACTACAACATAGAGTAGACTATAGACTATATACCAGACTATAAAGTACACTCTATAGTAGAATATGGACTAGAATACGTAAAGGATTATAGACTATACTTTGGACTAAACTATAGACTAGACTATATACTAGACTAGACTTTATAGTAGAATATAGACTAGACTATGAAGATGACTATAGGCTATACCATACAGTAGACTATAGACTAGACTGTAGCCTAGTCTAGATAATAGATTATAAACTAGACTATAGATTTTACTATAGAATATACTACAGACTAGACTACATAAAAGACTATATACTAGACTATAGACTAGACTACATACTAGACCATATAATGGACTAAATACCAGACTTTAAAGTAGAAGACTATAGACAATATCGTGTAGTAGTAGACTATAGACATGACTATAGACTATATACTAGACATTACTTTATAGTAGAATATAGACTGGAGTATATACTAGACTATAGACTAGACTACATACTAGACTATATAATAGTCAAAATACTAAACTCTATACTAGGCTATATATTAGACTATATACTAGACTGTAGACTTGGCTATATACTACACTATAGAGATCACTAAAGACTAGAATAAAGACCATACTATTGACTAAATTATAGAGTAGGTTAAATACTAGACTAAAGACTAGACTATAGACAAGATTATAGACTAGACTATAGACTAAGCTATAGACTAGATTATAGACTAAACTAAAGACATAACTTTAGACAACACCATATCCTTATCAGAAGTTGGATAAACACAACTGCAAATAATTTACTACAAGGTTTTCCAAAACTTTCATTATGTGAAATGAAAGTGAAGATAAAAAATCTCTTTTCTCATAAATTTTTACTGCATTAAACAAATTATTCTAAAGTAATAAAGAAAATATTTTATTATACTACTAATTTTTATTATTTTAAGTGTTCAACTATCAAAATTCCAGCATGTTAAACTATTTCTAATGAACCACCACAATATACAACATTTTTTGCAACAATTTCATTGCTTTTAACAATTTTTTTTGGCAAACACAACAATGCGGAAATTTGGTCAAATTAAAAGAAAGCAAGAATCAACTAAAATATATATTAATGGAAGATGTAAGAATGTCCGTCCATCTGTCTTTGTGTACACAACTAAGTAATCACACAAAAATGACTATAGAAGACAAGACTACTTTCTGTAGGAGTTGAATTTGTTGTAGGCCGACAAAACTAATGGCAAAAATTAAGAAGAAAAAATTTAGGGAAAAAAGTAAGAAAAAAAAAACAATATTAAATTTAAACACTGCCACCGTGCATGGATGGTGCATGTTTAAAGAAAATGCTTCAGTGAACACTAATTTTAGTAGTAAAGGAAAATGTATATGCGCTAAAACCGCGCAGTTTTATTGCGAATAGTTATAGTTTTTTATATTTTTAGTATTTTCGTATACCCTACACCACGATGAAATTCTGCACAAATGATTTCAATGTAGTTGTAAATTTGTCTACCAAAATTTATAAGAATATGATCATATTTACACTGTAAAAATTGTTAGGATTGATGTATTATTATACAAAAGTTAGTTATCCTGATTTCCATCGTAATACAGACGGTTACAAGTCATTTTTAAGACGTTTGAGATATTTTATAAAAATGTTTTAAAAAATTATCCACATTTCTAACATATTCACTGTTGTCGCTCATTACCGACTATACATTCATACTTGTTTTTTTTTGCAATAAAAATTATTTTAGTTAATGTTTTGTAAATAAGTATATGCCAGTATTAGCAGCAGTAAATAACGTAAGAAGTCTTTCTTAGTATTTTATGGAATTGTGGGTTAATGGGTCTGCCTCTTGTTACTTTGTTTTTGCGATTTTCCATTCATTTATTTGTAGTTTCTTCCTTCCGTCTTTTGGTATGTCTATCTATTTGTCTATCTGTCTAAGTATAATTTAGTATTTTGTTGTAGATCTTGTTAAGATTTAATTACTTTTGTTGGTGCTAAATAAACTTAAATATCTTAGAAAATAATTGCAATTACTCTTTATGTGTAAACAAAAAGAGTACATAGTTTTTTTTTTGTAGAAAAAGAAAGCTTTTATTTTAAACACTTTTATTAGGTTGATTAATTTAATTAAAGAAAATTATTTGCTAGAAATAGCTTTTAAAATAACTTTTTATTTATTAAATGCACGCTACTGCAGGCTATATAATTATGATTATATTGAAGAGTAAGAGTAAAATCATGAGTAATTTAGAGCAAATTTGAGATAACGAAAGTTCAATAGCTTAGGATCTACAAAAACCATGATATTTTTATCAGCAATTGTCAGATCTAATGAATTAAATAAAAATCTTTTAAAATCTTTTTTAAAGGTATAATAAGAACAGATTTGAACTAGAACTGATATACAACTAAACTGAAGTAGATTTTTTTCTCCTGGACCTCTACTCATGCAGTGCATTGTGCTGGAACTACATAAATAGGTTGTGGGAGGTAGGATAGAGGATGTAATGTTTGTAGACATTTGATTTAAACCTTTTCACATCAAAAGTAACTGGAAATACTTCTGCAAGAAGTTTGTTCTACATAGAAACAGTGCGGCTGAAGAATGAATTTTCCCTGTAATGTGTTGTGTTGTCCACTAGCCAATCGACCACAAATGCGTATGTTTTTGATGACATTCGTGTGCTACGTAAACAATATACCGGTATCGAAACGAATTTCAGGAGAACACATCCTATTATAGTATCGATAGAAATGCACCAAGCGTTGCGACAGTTTGGTACAGTTCATCAATAGAGTTGGATACCGATAAGTACCTTCTTGTTCGCGGTCGAGTAGCTCCAAAATAGACTTCGAAGCTCCGGCCCATACATGGTAGTTGCATTCCATTTTCGGTCGGATATAAGTGATGTTAATAGTAAGAAGATCAGATGGAGTGAAGTTTCATAAAACCGAGGCGCAGTTTTCGACAGTTGGAAAATGTGTTAAATCCATCGGACATCGCACTGTCCATGCCCAGAACCACCCATAAATATAGATAAACCAACATTATCTGCCTCGTGTGTTAAAAAACGAAATTGAGTCTTGCGGTCGTTAAATTGACTCTGTTAACACGACCCCATTCACAGATTTTTTTACAGTCCTGATTTAGGGATTCATTTATATTGCACCTCATAGCCGCAATCTACAAGAGGCTTGGCCTATAATTAAAGTAATAGGAATGGCATATATTACTGTTGCGCCTCATAGCCCCAATCTAGAGAAGGCTTGGCTTATAAAAGAAGGAATAGGAATGGCATATTAGTTAGTTAGTTAGTTAGTTAGTTAGTTAGTTAGTTAGTTAGTTAGTTAGTTAGTTAGTTAGTTAGTTAGTTAGTTAGTTAGTTAGTTAGTTAGTTGGTTGGTTAGTGCTATACATTCCAGAGAAAACTAAACACTGGGTCTGAGTTAAAGAGTTTAAATATCACAAATTCATAAAATGATACGCAAAATATTTCATCCACGTTCCAAAGCAACAGGCAGGCAAACCGGCTTTCCCAACATCATGAGCAAATACAGAAGAACATGTGAGCCTAAAACGCAAAAAAAGGAAAATTACAAGCACTGAAATACGCATTTTATTATAAAAACAACCACATCTATAGAAAAAAAGACAAAATAAAAACAAATAATCGCGATCATCATCGCAGTCGTCATAAAACAGCAACATGATTCACTTACAAGAAAACTATCAACAACACAACACAGCCAGCAACTTTTAAAGAAAATCCATCCGTAGGAAAACAAAAGCTCACACTTGCACACAGAAATGGTTGGGATTGTTTGGATGGCCCATCGTATACATGTATATTAATAAAAACCGACCAGTAAACAAAAAAATATATATAAATGAAAACAAATGAATTTAACAATAACAACATAAAAACTAAACAATGGACGGATATAAACGAAAACAACAACAAAAGCAACAGATATTAGCGAAAAACTCTCTCGGCCATAATATGGGCGAAGAAAACCAACGATTGCGACGACGATACAGAGACAACAAAGACGAGGATGACGAAGTTTGCTAAAGACGATTTAGTACAGTGGGGCAGATAGAAAAAGTTATTGATCGTTATTGTTTAAGTCCCTTGAAAAATTTCACTAAAGTCCTATGAAGTGAAGTAAGGAAGTGATCTTGATTTAAAATGTTATATATGCAAGATAGAATAATGTGGATTAGATTGGTATTTGGATTTCTTACAGAATGCGCAGCCATCTTTGGATGAAATCAATCAGCTTATTTCTTCATTCGTTAAGATTTTAGATTGATAATTTCATATAGTTGGTCCAATAAGTGAAAATATATAATTTCGACATTTTAACTTCTCCATTCTCTATAATCCTAATCTTGCTACGATCGGTTAAAAATATTATGCTACTTTAATACATTTTATTATCTTTAATGTTAAAGTAATAATTCAAAATTTTTAAACGATCGCAATATGAAAAAATTTCAATACATTTTCAATCCAAACCACTGTTCAAACTCTTACTAAAGAAAATAATAATAAACTGTGCGAGTATGTATGTTTAAGAAAAACGTCCGCCAAATCAAGTCATGGCTGGCAAATGCACAAGTTTACACTAACACGAAAGCATTCACTAATATCTGTGTATGTATGATGGTATCCAATGGAACCACTACGTACTTGTTGAATACTCACTTGTAGATACAATTCAGCTGGATCATTTTAAAGATTTAGTCGCCGAATTACTTTCAAACCGAACGAATGCGTCGCTGTCGTAGTTGTCGTATCTCTAAATGTTATTATAAATATCTTGAGAAAAATATATATAAAATATAAAAGAATTTAAAATAATAATAACAAGAAGATCGCAATTGAATTCTTTAGAATTGTAAACAACAAGCGAGCATTAACCAACTAAAAAGATGTACAAGAATTAGCAATAGAAAAAGAAGAATAATTCAAAAAATTTCTAACAAACAAACGCGAAAACAACGTAAACACGGTAGTAGTTTTTTTCCTGCTATTTTATTTAATAAGAATTGTTTTTGTTGTATTTTTGATATGAGTTAGAAAAAAAAATAAAGATCATTTGATTAGCACTATAAATGGTTGGATGTTTGGAGAAATGGACAAGTGTCGATACGTAATGGTGAAATAGTAAATGTTTTGGTTAAACGTGTTGGCATGTTTTAAAAAGTGGTTTTATAAGGAAATAAAGAGAAAAAGAAAATCTTTTAAGAGGAAATGTTTTTGTCAAGAATTTGATTAAAAAGAAATTTCTTTTCATTGAAAGTGTAAAAGAATACCAAACATGTAATGTGAATAATATTCACATTACAGTTGATCTTTGTGAATGAACATTGAAATGAATTCACCTAGAAATTTATAAAGTCAATGCTTAAAAATTAAGAAGAATTCGATTTCCCCTATTATTTGTAACTTAAAATCTCTGGTCTTGTTTAATTACAGTTGAATAGAAATTTCTCGGGTTGTACTTACTCTCTATCAACTTTAATAGAATGGTATTGTCATACTGCTATACCGAAATCTGCTACGTTTAAACATGCTTTTGCAAAGGCCTATGGTCTGACCCAACTTGTATTCACTTCACACCACCATTCGATTGAAAAACCAAGACAATTCTCATTTTGAACCTTCAATAAAATTTTCTGCCTAAACAATCAACCAGATTTTAACGATGAAAGTATGTTTTTCTGCGATTCCAAAATTTGTAAGACAAGTTACCATACTACTCGGTACGGTCGGTACATTTTGAAAAGAGATTGCTACTAGTTTCCCTAAACATCAAAAGTTTCCCAAAAAAGTTTCCTAGTGTGAACCAGGTCTAATCAAACAAGTTATCGAGTACGGAAAACTCTGCACCGCGAGAGAGATGAATGATATTCTTTCTCTTTCACGCAAAGCAAAAGTTTCCAAAAAAATGTTCTTAGTGTGGACCGGCAGTTAGAAGCGATTGCGATTGGTTCACTACCTTTTTGTTGTACAGATTTTCTATCTTATTGAGTTGGTTTGCTGGGATATCCCCCGTCCGATAACGGACATTGTAAACTGCATAACGGAGATAGTGCTGTCGTTTTCTCTTGGCAAATTTAGCATTTGATGGCTACTCTTTTACTTTATCTCTGTCTAACTGCATTATCCTCCTTTTTGAGAATTCTGGTTGAAATTGCTTTGAGTATTTATGGCTTGTCTTTGACTGTATATTAGATGAAGAGAAAGAAGCTCCTTTTCTTTCCAGTGTTTAGTTCTTTGGGAGATTCACTTGTCCTTTATTCAAATATTGAGGGAGAATCTGATATATTTTACAAAATTTTCCAAGATTGGCTGACGATGGTTTCCTGAAGCTTTAACTTTATCCTCTATGCCTCAGAAAGCCTTGTATTTGGTTGTAGATACTTCCTTTATTTAAGGATACTTCTTTATTTTAAGGATATGCTGGTGTTGTTAATATCATTTGAGTATTTCGGGTCGGATTCCTCGTTTCTGTTTAAAAGCGTTCACTTCTACACTTTTGACAAAGACATGCTTGCAACCGGTACTGGATTTCAGTCCCTGTACCGTGAAATACAAAATTCCCTCCCTAGAATGATGTGAAACCATAGCTGGGAGTTGTTAGACTATCAAAAGCTTTTTCATACTTATTTGAAAATACAGTCGAAAGTAGATCAAAACTTTATAGTACATGTATCGTAACTTTAACATTATTAACGTCTATTTCCACTGATAGTTTTAGCTTTAGAAGAGAACGGCCTCTCTAGAATGAAGTAAAACTATAGCTAGGAGTTGTTAGACTTTCAATAGCTTTTTCATACTTATTTGAAAATACACTCGGAAGTAGATCAAAACTTTATAGTACATGTATCGTAATTTTAACATTATTAATGTCTATTTCCAACTTATAGTTCTAGCTTTAGGAGGGAACGCCCAACAGCCTCCCTAGAATGAAGTAAAACCATATCTAGGATTTGTTAGACATATTTAAAAATACACTCGGAAGTAGATCAAAACTTTATAGTACGTGTATCGTAACTTTATAGTAACTTAAGGAGGGAACGCACAACAGCCAAACTTCGTTTGGAGGGAAATACAAGATTCCTTCCCTAAAATGAAGTGAAACCATAACTTGAAGATAAAAGCATTTATATTACATATTCAAACTCATTTGGAAATTACCATTTTATACTTTTTTTATAGTTGTATTCAAAAACTTGTCCATCTCTGACCAAATCATTCAAATATGACAATATTAATGTGTTATTGCAAAAAAAAAATAATAAAAGAAATAACTAAGAAAAACAACAACTCATTCCTGTGTGATTCATAATAAATTTATTCGGGAATACAAATATTTACTTTGCTCTCTCTCTCTCTCACTCTTTCTTACACGATTTACTCTCTTTGATCAATGCATTAAGTAAGCAAACACACAAACTCACATACATATAAAATTAATTGTTTTGATTCTTAAGCAACGGTACTCTTGCACCACGAAATGCGATATGAAAATAAAACAAAAAAATATAAATCCACCAAAGAATTTGCAAGAAAAATATGATAAATTAATGTTAATTTGCAAAAAAAATTATAAATTTCTACAAGTTTCAAGTGCTAAAACGTGTGAATAAATTTACATTTATTAATTAAATAACAACAAATATTGTGAATATAAAGTGTTAAATAATAAAATAATAAAAAAAAATGTGAAAAGTTAAAAAAGTAAAAAAATAAATTTGCAAAGAAAGTCATAAAAAATTAATAAAAATATAATTTATAGTCCACTATAAATTTATGTTTAATATTTCATTAACTGAAACCAAAAAAAAAAAAATAGTAAATTTATTAACAAAATTTTTTTATCAAAAAATCAACGCAATAGTTTTTTTTTTATTCAAAAGCTTCAAACCATGAAAAAAAAATTGGCCACAACCTAGATTTTTTTATTAAAACATAAAAGTGTCTTAAGAAATAAAAAATAATAAAAAAAAATTAATTAAAAATGTTGTTTGCATTTCATTCACATTCTGTTTATTGTTTAACTGTGCTATTAATTTATTTTTTGGTGTCACCACAATTCCCAGTTAAGTTTTTTTTTGCGGACACCAAGAACAAGTGCCATTTTTTGCATTTTAGCTATTAATTCCAGGGCCAAATTGTTTTCAGAAATATAGTGTGCTATAACCCATTTTTTACTTTTAGTTATTTTTTTTATAAAAAATCATTCATATTTTTGTACTGAAATCAATTTAAAAACAGTGTTTTTTTTTCAAAGTTTTATCGCCAACATAATAATTAAGTTTTAAATACCACAAAAATTTTAAATTTATTTGATTTGATTAATATTTAGTGTTTTTTCTTTAAAAGAAATGTTTATCAATTTGAGTGATTAAATCGAATAAAAAAAATATATACAAATCAAGCACAAGTTTTAAAGTGTTTATATCAATTGAAAATTTGCTGCAGTTTTTTTTTATGGAATTTTATAAAATAATGACGACGACCACCAGTCTGGGACGTAATTTTTTTGAAAAATTATTTAGTTTTCGGTATGTATAGAAAAATGTGTTTTTAAATTATTTTAACTCTTTTTAGTTTATACTTATTAAATATAATAATTAAAGTAATAACAATAAAGACAATTTCAAATCTATGAACAGCATATAGAGAGCAAGTCGTACATGTTTGATATATCAGACTATAGATTATAATCACAACTGTAGAGTGTCTTATAGGCAAGTCAAAACTACAGACAACTATAATAAGATTATAGACTGATCTACAGTCTATACTATAGAATAGTCTAGAGACTTTAAACTGATCTATAATCCAGTCTACAGACAGATCTATAGTTCAAACTATGAACTGATCTCTAGTCTGTAGTCTGGACTATAGGTCGGTTCACAGTTTGACTATAGATTAAGATATGGATTAAATTGTTAGCAAAATACATACTGATTCATAAAATACACAGACCTATAGTCTACAAACTGATCTAGAGACTTAAAATCAGTTCTGTACACTGGTATATAGTCATGTGTATAGACTGATCGGTCTGCATTGTATAGACAGTCCTGACCGATCTTTAATACAGACTATAGACTGACCTATAGTCCAGAGTATAGATTGATAAAATATCGACTTTTGAGTGATCTATGATGCAGGCTTTTATGTGATCTATGGGCCAGACTAATGAGGACGTTAGACTAATATATATTCTTGTCAATAATCATGACTATAGATTGATTTGTCCTTGATTTGCCATTGATAGTCTAAACTACAGTTTTGACTACAAACTTTAGAGTGATCTATAGTGCAGACTATTGAGTGATCAATGGTCCAGACAGTGTTATTAATGTATATTTTTGATTTCTTTCGGTTCTTGATTAACATCATTGGATTATATTAATCCACACATTAGACTGATTTATAATTCAGATTATAGACTGATCTATAGTCCAGACTACAGATTAATCTATAGTGCAGACAATAGACTGATCTGTAATCTATACTAATATATAGATTATAAGCCGATCTACAGACTATGAACTGACCTATAGTCCAGACTATTTACTGATCTATAGTATATCCAGTATAAAGTTTAGACTATAGTCTCGATCATAGACTGATATATAGCCCATACAGTTGTTTAATCTATAATCCAGAATATAGTCCAGACTATAGACTGATCTATAGTGCAGAGTGATTTATGATTCACACTATTGAGTGCTTAATGAAAATTTTTCGATTTCATTCAACCCTTGATGCCAACAATTACATTATACTCTTATGCAAAAGCATTTTAAAAATTTCAAAAAATGCCTAATTGAGTATTCAAATAGGCCTGTAACCTTCCTTAGTTTCCTCACCATATAAGTATTATTATTATTTTTTTTCTCTACAACATTGTCTTAAACATTTAATTACTATTTCTTTTAAACTCACCAAATCTCTTAACATTTTAAGTAAATGTTAAGGCTTTCATGCAGTAGCAATCAATCAGTATTTGTATATGTTTTTCTTGCAAATAATTACAAAATGTTTCTTGTTGTTAATAATTTATTATTTATTATTCATCGTTCAACTTCTTGCAAAAAAATTTTACATCACGTAATTTATTATTTTGATGATAATCGTAAAGTGAGAGAGATTGTGTTTTGTTTTCACAATTTCTATTGCAGATTGTTACAAAAATAACACAACGCAACAGTATATCTTGTAAATGTACTACTGTTTTCCTTTATCATTTAAATGCATTATGAGTATGTGAATTTTTCTTTTAATATTTACAAAAGTACATAGTTGCAATATGCATACACTCATATGATAAATAAATAAATAAAGGCGTAAAAAATAGTAGGGGTATTCAGTTAGGGATACAATTGATTGGTTTACTTGGTAGTTTGCCGCACGCGAACTGTCAAGTAGAGTCGAAGAGACTCTGTTTTGACCAAAGATACAATTTCTCTGTTGAATTTTAAATTGATCCATAGTTCAAATTATAAAATGGTCTATACTCCTGACTAAAGACTGATTTATAGTTCTGACTAAGATTGATATATAGCTCGAATTATAGACTGTTCTTAAGTCCTGACTATAGAACTTTAAATAGATCTATAGTCAAATTTATGAATAGTTCTAGAGTCCTGAATATAGGTTGATCTATAGTCCTGACTATAAATTGATCTATAGTTCTGATTGTAAACAATTCTAAAGTTCTGACTATGGAATTATCTATAGTACTGACTATAAACTGATCTATAATCCTGACTATATAAAGACCCACAAGTCCATACTAAAGATTAATCTACAAACCAAGACTATAAAATGCTCTATAGTCTAGACTATAGACTGCCCAATAATCTAGACTGAAGACTGGTCTATAGTCCGAAATATTGACTGATCTATATTCCAATCTATAGGCTGATCTGTGGTCCAATCTGTAAACTAATCTTTAATGCAATCAATAGTCAAGTCAACTATACACTGATCTCTTGTCCATACTACATACTAATCAATAGTCCATGCTAGTGAGAGATATATACTTTTGATCTATATTTCGGACTACAGACTGATCTAGACTGGTCCAGATTTTAAACTGATCATAAGTTCAGACTTTGGACTGATCTATAGTCTAGACTTTAGAGAGATCTATTCCGTAATCCAATCTATAAACTATCTATCTATATATTTGTCTATCTATTTATTTATCTATCTATCTATCTATCTATCTATCTATCTATCTATCTATCTATCTATCTATCTATCTATCTATCTATCTATCTATCTATCTATCTATCTATCTATCTATCTATCTATCTATCTATCTATCTATCTATCTATCTATCTATACTCTAATCTACATACTTATCTATAATTCAATCTGTAGACTAATTTTCAGTTTAATATATATATTTATCATTTGTCAAATCTGTAGTCAATTCTGAACTATATTACAGACTAAAGAATGATATGGATTCAGTACTATAGACTGATCTATAATCCGGATTAGACTGATCTATAGACCAGACTTTTGACTGATGTACAGTGTAGACTACAGATTGTTCAGTAGTCCAATGTACAGAGACATATTTATAATTCAATCTGTAGACTAATCTTAAGTATAAAATATATATATGCTGATATATACTTCAGTCTATAGATGATCTATAATTCAAATGATTACCCCTAATAATGCATTTCTTTTAATTTATACACTTTGTTATAATGAAATTTTTAATTTTAACAAAATACTATTGCATAAATCATATAAGGCTCTAACAGACTGGCACTTAACAGCTACAAATTTATAAAACTGTCTATTAAATGACGTGTAATGAAAGATAAACTATAAGAAAATTTAAATAAAAAATTTTCTTTTCTATTTTCTTTTTGATAATGATGTAGACATGTAAAATAGTGTAGGGTACAATGCCTCCTATACTTTTCACCATTTTACACCACATCTTCTATGAAAAAATATTTACATATTTTATTGTTAAGACACGTAAAGTAATTATATGTTAAAAAAAATTAACTACAAATAAAATTTTATATATTGTCTATATTGCATAATAATTGAATTGTGCAACACCTACAAAACTCCCGCCATAGAGTCACATGTGGAAAAGTACATACATACTACAACTCGTCTTAGTAAGTACCTGACAGAGTCTTTCATTTAATCATTATAATAATGTGTGTGTTTTTTTCTTCTTCTCAACAATACTAAATTATTATTAGTTATAAAAATAAAATAAAAATTTATAATTATATACAAATGATTGTATGATTATGAGAATTTTTCATACATTTTCATTTCATAAAAAAAACATATTTTGCAAACAAGTAATTTTCATGTAAACTAGGTTTATTATGTTTAACATTTGATTGTTAACAAATATTAAATTATATGTTTTAAAACTTAATGTAAGTAATTGTATAATTATGAACAAAATAGTTAAAACAAATTAAGTATATATTTAATTATATGATTTTATTTTACACACTTAGTTTAACAGAAGTTTAAAGTTAATTATTGAATTAAAGTTGATTTAACTTGAAAAGTTAATAATTTTGAAAGTTTTAGTTGCTTTTAAAAATCTACAATAAAAATATTTCAACAATTAGTACTTGAATCACTCAAGAGCTTGTATTCAGAGCGTGTTGTCAGTAGTAAGTTAAGTACGGATTTTCTATAACGTATTACAAAATTCTGGATTCAACTATGGATCTGGTGTTTGTTAAGCGTTTTTGTGATAGCACGGTTTTCACAACGTATCTGTTACTGACATCTTTGGTTTGTGCAAAGTTTTTCAAAGTTTGGACTATATAATTCAAAAGAATATCAGTCTTTTTAAACAAAACTATTCTTAACTAAATGAGAATTATATCATCATCATACGAAGTCGATTTACGGATGAATGTTCGTCTATGCGTATGTATGGAACATGAAATTAGGTATATAGATAATAGAACACATAAAATGGGACTTTTTGGTATTTTTTTGTCCCACATAAGTTACTTTTTGAATTTTCTATTATATTTAACCTAGAAACATGAAATTTTGCATGTATTGCCCTGATTAGATGAGAACCTATAAAAGGCGACTTTTTTATACTTTTTGGCTCTACAGATGGTACTTTAAATTGAAATTTCCATAATAATTAACCATAAAACATTAAGTATGTCGAGCCCAAATTAAGTAAGGACTCATAAAAGGGAGCTTTTTAGTACTTTTTCGTTCTACAAAAAGTACTTTTTGAATTTTCGACTATAAGGACTTTTTGGTACAAATCTGGAGTATTCGATTTTTTCAACTTTGTTGTTCTATGAATGGTACACACTTTGGTTTTTATGCACATTGGTTGTTGATTATGCAGGTTGGTTGTTGATTGATCGAAAATCTATAAAAGGGGACTTCTGATACTTTTTCGTTTTAAAACTGGTATTTTTTTATTTTTTTTTTTTAATTTTTTGTACTGGCTATTTTATTCAAGAGATCACAGTGAAGGGGGTCCCTTCGGCTCCGCTTGAATGTTCGCCAGCAGTGAACTACTACGATAACAAAACTACTGTCATCTATTAAAATTGAAAGTAATGCTGAGTAAAAGCTGAACATGATGATCCCCACTATAGTGGGGAGGGTAGTAAGAGTTTGAAACACCCAAAAATATTAGTCCTACCCTCTGCTCAGAATCATTTTCTTACTTAGCTCGTCTGTCCGTCCATCTAAATGTTCATGTAAACTTTGTGCGCACTCTACACAATAGTGGAGAGGGTATTATGCGTTTGTAACACCCAAAAATATTTGTCCTACCCTCACCTTAAAGTATATTAATCTGCTCAAAGTAATTTTCTTAGTAATGACCGTCTGTCCGTCTGTATGTCCATATAAACCTTGTACGTATTTTACAGGTCGCAAATATTAAGATAATCTGATTAAATTTCGCACATACTCTTCTTTTGACCCAAGGACGAAGTATATTGAAACTTAAAATCGGTTCATTATTTATATAACCGCCAAATGTTCTTGTATCATTTCAAAAGTCGACAAAACTAAGTTTTATACAAGTCTTAATGATACAAAACTAAGTTTTATACAAGTCTTAATGATACTGTCGGTTTTCGTAATGTTATGGCCCCATTTGACCATATCCCCCTTACAAAGTTTTCTTCGGAAAATGATTTAATTATGATGACATTTTGCAAAAATAACTTATGTTGTCGTAAATCCCTCTACAAAAAAGGGATTCTATAAATGAGAGGTTATATGGAGCAGGGGGTTGATATGATCCTGTATATTAACCCCCCGCCTAGGGTTCTATAGTTAAAACGAAAAGTCGATTTTCCGACCTTTTTCATTAAGTTAAAAGTCGACTTTTCGACTTTTTGCATTTTATGAAAAGTCGATTTTTCGACTTTTTTCATTTAATTAAAAGTCGACTTTTAGACTGTTCGACTATAAAAAATAGTCGACTTTTTCCGAATTTTCGATTTTGTTCGATGTTGCGACTTTTCGACTTTTTGACTATTTTCGACTTTTTTCCGACTATTTTTTTACTTTTTTCGAGTTTTTCCGACTGTTTTAGAGTTTTTGACTTTTTTTCCACTTTTTTAAAATTTTCGACTATTTTTGACTTGTTTCTACGATAATCGAGTTATCGACTTTTTTGGAACAAAATAGTCGATTGTTCGATTATTCGAAAGTCGATTTATAGAACCCTACCCCCGCTCCCATATAACCCCTCATTTATAAAATCCATTTTTTGTCAACAAACTGTTAAAATATTTCTGAATTAAGGTAAAAGTTCCTTACTCAAAAGCATGATGAATCAGTCTGAACATAAGTATGTAAGACCTGGTTCACACTGGGAAACTTTTATTGCGAAACTTTTGATTTTGTGCGTGTGAGAAAGAGATGGTTAGTATTTCTTCCTCTTTCTCTCACACACAAAAATCAAAAGTTTTCCAAAAAAAAGTTTCCCAGTGTGAACCAGGTCTAAGATGAATATTCAACATCGTAGAGTTATCTGGGTTCTAAATATATAATACCAATATACGATTACGATTTTAAGGTCTTACTTATTTGTATGTTGAATAGGAGAAATCACGATGTGATATTGCCCCTTTTCAAAACAAAATCCATAGAAATCATTTGTATGAAATTTTTAAGGTCCCAACCGTTAACTCACAGTCAGGCGAAAATACATAGTCCTTCAAAACACAGGACATATACATATTCTGGGCCTACAGATTGAAAAAAAAAATTGATTTGTGATTAACAAAAACTAAACTTTCCGAAAGTCCAGTATATATTTAGTGCTGATTGCCCCGTAAGATATAAACTGTCCTAAAGGTGGTGATGAAGAAAATTACTTACAATTTCTGAAACAAAATGTTTTCAAAAACTAAACATCTAGCCCAAGGCATACCTTCCCCCTTTTTCCCTTACAATAGATTCTATTGTCATTCAGCTGAAGTGAAAAAGCTGTCAACAAGAAACATATTAGAAACATTACAATTCGACACATCTTCTCATTATGAAACGCATCGAAGCATTTAAATGCAACAAAAGCTATTTGAAAACGAAGTTTCCAAGCAGCCTTTAGAATCACATTGTATTCTTTTCTAGCTAATGATGATCATAATGGTGAGATTGTTCTATTCAACAAACTTATTATAGGCGACACAAAATGCAAATCTACGGCACTTTTTATTTCAGCTTAATTTTTTTTTAAATTTTCATTTCAAGTACATAATTTCTATTCACATGCAACAACCAGCAAACTTTCCTTTTGTGTATTTGTTTGTGATGGATGAATGTATGCGGATAGTGGCAGTGAAGTGTGGCAATGTGCTGCAACAAATGTTTTCATATTGTTGTGATATGTTTTTTTTTTTTTTTTGTTAAATTGTGAAGTTTTTTTTCTTGGGCTTGGTTGATGGTGATCATAATGATGATCATATTTATTAAAGCTGTTGCAAGTAGATCTTTACATTTTGATTTTGCTTTTGTAGGTTCTGTTTGTTTGTAGTATTTTTCTAGCTGCATGTGGTTGCTTCATTATTTGAATTTAATAAAAAGAAAAACCAAATTATATGGTAATTTTCTATAGAAAGTTTTCGTGTTCTAAAAACATATTTCTTTCTTTTCGCAATTATATGCAAATTATGCATTTATAAGAAAAAAAATAAAATTAAATAATTAATAAAGTTTTTCAACAATAACAAAGAATTAAAGTGATCGTGTCACAAATTAAGTTAAAAAATTGATATTAGATTAAAAATATTCTTATCATAACATTTTGAAATTTTTTAGGTCATGAAAAAAAACATTCATAAAAGCAACAATTTGCAAATGGCAAATAATTTAAATTCATTATATTTTTGAAAATCACTTATGCACAACATTTGCTGATATTTTCCTAATTGCTTTTTCAATTTCCATTTTTTTTAAACTGTCACATTTCATTTACAATCTATTTCTAAATATAAGACTACTTCTAAAATTTTTCAATTTCCGCATAATTTCTATAATCCATCTCAATTTGTAAAAATTTCCCTCCCAATATGTCACATTTAAAAATGTGAATTTAATGGATGTTGCTTGCCCAAGTATAAAGAAATAAATAGAAAAACGAATTTAACTCAAATTACTTTTTTGTCATCAATAATATGAAACAAAACAAAAAATTATGTCACACAAGTGTCATCAACATTTTGCCAAAACTGCACTTAAAATGAACATGAATGTGTGTGTGTGCATTTACGGTATGACCGTTAATACAAGTGCAGCAAAAAAAAAAGAAAAATGTGCAACAACTACAACGTATACATATAACATGTTGTTTGCAACATACAACATTAGTCGCATCAGCAACAGCAAAAATGCTATTTAATGCTACACTTCCTGCTACTGATTGCTGGGGTAAAGAATGTTTTTGAAAAGTGTCATTAAATTTATAAAGAAAAACTATGAAAAAGTCTGGCGATCTATGTTATCGACAAAAGTATATTAATAATCGACGTCAGTAGTGGGTAAAACTATTACGTCTGTCTTTCCGTCCAATTGTATATTAAAAGCACGATAGTGTCGATATATTCTCCAAACAAGTCCGATAAATTTCGAAATTGTAAATCATAACAAAATGAAATCACTTATCGAAGTCAATTATAGGAATTTTTTGATTTCAGTTCTAGTTCAGTTATATTTCATTTCTAGTTCAGTTCTAGTTCAGTTCTAGTTCAGTTCTAGTTCAGTTCTAGTTCAGTTCTAGTTCAGTTCTAGTTCAGTTCTAGTTCAGTTCTAGTTCAGTTCTAGTTCATTTCTAGTTCAGTTCTAGTTCAGTTCTAGTTCAGTTCTAGTTCAGTTCTAGTTGTGTTCTAGTTCTTTTCTAGTCCTGTTCTAGTTCAGTTCTAGTTGTGTTCTAGTTCTTTTCTAGTCCTGTTCTAGTTTTATAATAATTTAAAAAATATCCACTCACATTTAAATTAATTTCAAACACTCTGTCTCATAACGCAAAAAATGTCCATTTTATTTTTATAACAAAAAATTGTGTGTCGTATATACAAACTGTAATATTAAACAAATCTGTTTTTTTATATTTTACTTTTTTTCTTTGCAATGCATGACTTATTTAATGATGACGATGAAACATAAAATTTCTTGGAACTACTTTGTTTTTTTATACCCTTCACCTTCGTGAGAAGGGTATATATGAGTTTGTCATTCCGTTTGTAATTTCTATAATATAATTTTCCGAGCGGAGATGATTAAGCCATGTCTGTCTGTCTGTCTGTCTGTCCGTCTGTCTGTCTGTATGTTTGTTGAAATCAGTTTTTAGAAGACCCCAGATATCTGCGAGATCCGAATCTTCCATAATTCTATCAGACATACGACCGGCAAGAACGCTATTTAAAATCAGCAAAATCGGTCCATAAATAACGGAGATATGAGCAAAAAAACCGAGACAACCTCTGAAAATTTCATATAAAATTTAGATTTTTTATTCATGCTCAGACAGAAACTGCAAAAAACAAAAACAAAATACATAACAATACGGTAAATATTGTTATTGTAATTTGTTTATAAAAGCAGAGCAAGAGCAGCAGAGCAAGAGCAGCACTAATGTTTTGTTATTGGCTAGAAATATGAAATTAAGTATGTAGAGCCTGGATTAAGTGAGAACCTATAAAAGGGGACTTTCTGGTACTTTTTCGTTCTTCAAAAGGTATTTTTTGAAATTTCTATAATATTGAACCTAGAAACATGAAATTAAGTATGCATGGCCCGGATTAAGTGAGGACCCAAACAAGGGGAGTTTTTGGTACTTTTTCGTTTTTCAAAAGGTACTTTTTGCAATTTCTACAATATTGAACCTAGAAACATGTAATTAAGTATGTATGGCCCGGATTAAGTGAGGACCCATAAAAGGGGACTTTTTCGTTGTTCAAAAGGTACTTTTTGCAATTTCTACAATATTGAACCTAGAAACATGTAATTAAGTATGTATGGCCCGGATTAAGTGAGGACCCACAAAAGGGGACTTTGTGGTACTTTTTCGTTCTTCAAAAGGTACTTTTTGCAATTTCTACAATATTGAACCTAGAAACATGTAATTAAGTATGTATGGCCCGGATTAAGTGAGGACCCATACAAGGGGACTTTTTGGTACTTTTTCGTTTTTCAAAAGGTACTTTTTGCAATTTCTACGATATTAAACCTAGAAACATGTAATTATGTATGTATGGCCCGGATTAAGTAAGGACCCATAAAAGGGGACTTATTGGTACTTTTTCGTTTTTCAAAAGGTACTTTTTGCAATTTCTACGATATTAAACCTAGAAACATGTAATTAAGTATGTATGGCCAGGATTAAGTGAGGACCTATGAAAGGGTACTTTTTGGTACTTTTTCATTCTTCAAAAGGTACTTTTTGAAATTTCTATAATATTGAACCTAGAAACATGTTATTAAGTTCGTATATCCCGGATTAAGTGAGAACCAGTAAAAGGGGACTTCTTGATACTTTTTCGTTCTTCAAAAGGTACTTTTTATAACTTCTACAATATTGAACCTAGGAACATGTAATTAAGTTTGTATGGCCCGGATTAACTGAGGTCCTATAGATGGGGACTTTTTGGTACTTTTTCGTTCTTCAAAAGGTACCAAAAGGCTTTAAACACATCATGGTGAAGGGTATATAAGATTCGGCACAGCCGAATATAGAACTCTTACTTGTTATCTCTTAACTTGACGATTTTTAAAAAAAATTTTTTTTAAATTTTACGTTCTTGCTATATGAGATTTCTTTACGATCGGGTTGTGTACACTGTTGCCAATTTGACGATTTATCGTTATTTTGACGATTTTTACTGTTTTTATCTCTAAACTTGACGATTTTTAAAAAAAAGATTTTTTTTAAACAAATTTTCATATATATTATTATTTTATCTGTTATACAAAAGAAAATTTAATTATATTTAAAATATTCTAAGAATAAATGTTAATAAAATTAAAAATTCTAATCGGGGAAAACAAATTATGCAAATGCATATTTTTATTATGCGTAGTGTGGTCTAAAGGACAAGTTATTTACACGTTTAAACAGTTAAATAAATTTGGCACCGATTATATTTTTTGCACATTTTTACAATAAGAGCCTAATTAAACATGTTATGATATAATTTTAATATCATGTTTGAGTTTTTTGATCATATTATAAGCATTTTATATTTTTTTTAATTTATACAATTTAAATTTTTTTAATTTATATAATTTACTTATATTTTTTTTAATTTATATAATTTATATTTTTTTAATTTATATAATTTATATAAAAGATTTTATAGAACATTTCTTAATAAATATGTTAAAAACACTTTTCAAAAACATATAAGAAAGAAAAAATCACCCTAAACACACAAAGAAAATGTAGCCCTAGTTTGCATTATGAAATAAAAGCTCCATTTTTAAATAAAAATAACCGTCAAAATAAGTGAAAAAATTGGGAAAAAATTTGTGTTAGTGTTAAATTTCAAACTTACATTATTCGCATAAAAATTATTGTGCAATAACTCACAATCTACTTTCATATAATTGAAAACGTTTTAAATACTTTTTTTCTATTCATTAAAAAATATATTTTGCAAAACAAAAGGGAAAATTATTTTATTTTAATAGAAAATGCAAATCATATTTTTATACCCACCATCAAAAAAGATGGGGGGTATAATGTTTTTGTCATTCCGTTTGTAACACATTAAAATATTCGTCTAAGACCCATAAAAGTATATATATTCTGGGTCCTTATTAGATTCTAAGACGATCTAGCCATGTCCGTCCGTCTGTCTGTCTGTTGATAGAGTCCAAACGGAAGTAGCTAGCGAGCTGAAATTTTGCACAGATACTTAAAGTTGATCCAGTTTGTTTGGTATTGAAAATGGGCAATATCGGTCCACGATTTCGCCTAGCCCCCATATAAGGCCCCCTTCAGAAAATGACTTTATCGTTCACAACTGACTAACAGAAGCATCAATAGCGGTGTAATTCGGCACAAACATGTTTTATGGTGACATAAATCTCTTCGTAGAATTTTATAAGGATCGGTCCATAATTGACCCTACCCCCATATAAAGTCCCCTTCAGAAAATGACTTCATCGCCCTTTCAGAAAACGACTTTAATGCTCATATCTACCTTAAGAAGCATATATATAACAATAATATTCGACATATAAAAATTTTATGGGAACTAAAATCATTTTCTTAAATTTTATGAGGATGAGTCCATTATTATCTAACCCCCTAATAAGGTGCCCTTTAGACAACGAATTCAACGCTCATTACTACAAAATTCTACATACACAAGTTTCGTGCGAGCCAAAATCTCCCTATCAAATTTTATAAGGTTCGATCCTTATTGAAAGTAAGAATATCGGTTCACGTTTTCTCCTATCCCTATTATAATGCCCCTTCAGAAAATAACTTTATCGCTAGGAGATGTATTAATAGCGGTGAAATTCAACACAAACATGTTTAATGAGAACTTAAATTTATGCTCATATCTGCTCATAACATATATATAAAGCAATAAAATTCGAGATAAAAAAGTTTTATAGGAAATAAAATCATTTTCATAAATTTAATGAAAATGGATTTATAATTGACCTTACCAAGGTCCCCTTCTGAAAATGAATTTTGGACTTATTACTGACCCAAAAATGTGAGTACATCAGTAAAATTCTACATAAACATGAATGATTTGATGGTGGGTATATAAGATTCGGCATGGCCGAATATAACACTCTTACTTGTTTATTTTAAGTTAATCAATAGTATCATTTTGATGATTAGAGAAAAATCAAAACTTTTTTTAATTAATATGAGCAATTTCATAATTAAAATTCATTTTTATTTGTTTCTGTGTATAATTGTCTCAAGCCCCATATAAGACACCCTTTAGAAGTTTACTTTAACGCACATTATCGAGCATAGCTATTAAAGTCGCTACGCAGCAGTAAGTTCGTTTATCTGGGAAACTACTGCAACTAAATTCTTAAAATTTTGCACATTTTTAAGAAAAAAGAACCGACTTTTATCTGGGGGTCCAGGAGCCCCAAATATAAATAAAATAGAAAAATTCGTATATCTGAGAATCTATTAGAGCTAGAATCTTTAAATTTTACTTGAAGAATTTTGTCATTTATCTGAACATTTAGATTATACGATTAATAAAGTATAAAATATTGTTTATCTAGGAAAATGTAGAACTAGATTCATCAAATTTTCCATAAATTAGTTCAATATTTATCTGAACAATTCGGAGAAAAAAGGGCGGACATTCACCTGGGGAGCTTAAAGCCACCACATGGATTAAATATATTACATTTCAAAGAACCGAAAAAGGAGTAGAATTTACAAACTTTAACACTTGCTTGTCATAGGAGGAATGTAATTTTTATTTCATTCAAAATTCACTACATCTGAAGTCATTTTCGGGAAGTAATTTTTATGTTCTTCTTTTAAAGTTATTAGAAAGTGAAATTGTAGTATTATAGAAAACAACTAATTTGACTCAAATAATATTAATATAAATATATAATTTATCAACTTAGTTAATTAATTAAAATTGGTTTAATTCAAAAAATTTCATTACAAAATGTGCATATTTTTAAAATTTTTATTTTCATAAAGAAACTTTTATGTTATATATTACCTTAATTCCAAAGTACATATTTAAGCAATCTATATATAAAAAAATGAATGTGTTTGTTTGTATGTTTATGTTTGAACGTTATAAAATACTAAATGGCTGAACCGATTTTCTTGAAATTTTCACATCGTATTCCTTTATGTCTTGAATAGGTAATAGGCTACTTTTTACACGCCCACATTAAAAAAATATAAAATTCGTATATTTGAGATAAAATAACAGTTAAATTCCTCAAATTTTGTCAGAGGCACTTTAGTGTCAATATGATTATATGGGATAAAAAGTGGACGGACCAGAGAGGGTTAATAAATTGGCCATGAGGGGAGCAGCACCTCCCATATTTATTAAATACAAAAATTCGTTTATCTCGGAAACTGTTACAGTTAGAATCTTAAATTTTTGCACGAATAACTTTAACATCAATGTTAACATTTTGGGTAATAAATTGGTGGACTATTCATGAGGGGAGCGACACCTCCCATATTAATTAAATACAAAAATTCGTATATCTTGGAAACTATTACAGTTAGAATCAGAATAACTTTAACATCCATGTAAACATTTTGCGTAATAAATTACCATGAGGGGAGAGGCGCCTTCCATATTAATTAAATACAAAAATTCGTTTATTTTCGGATAATATAACAGTTAGAGTCCTCAAATTTTATCGGAGCCACTTTAGTGTCAATATAATTATTTGGGATAAAAAGTGGGAGGACTAGCGTTAGGGGGCGTGCCACCTCCCATATAAATTAAATACAAAAATTCGTTTATCTTAGAAACTATTACATTTAGAATCTTAAAATTTTGCACAAATAACTTTAACATCTATGTAAACATTTTGGGTAATAAATTGGTGGACTGCCCATGAGAGGAGCGGCACCTCCCATATTAATTAAATACAAAAATTCGTTTATCTGGGAAACTAATACAACTAAATTCTTAAAATTTTCACAAAGAACTTTAATATTTTAAGGAAATAGAGCGGACTGGGGGCTTGGAGCCCCCATATGAATAAAATAGAAAAAATCGCATATCTGAGAAACTATTAGAGCAAAAATCTTTAAATTTTACTTTAAATTTAAACATTTAGAGTATAATGGGCGGACTTCTATGGGGGACTTGACACCTCCTATATGAATTAAATACAAAATTTCGTTTAACTGGGAAACTAATAGAACTAGATTCTTAAAATTTTGCACAAATTACTTTAATATTCATCTGAACATTTTGGAGGAAAAAGGACGGACTTTTATCTGGCGAGCTTAAAGCCCCCACATGAATTAAATAGAAATATTCGTATATTTAAGAAACTATTAGAGCAGAATCTTCAAATTTTAGATGATAAACTTTGACATTAATGTGAACATTTAGAAGATAACGAACAAATTATTGCAAGTTCGCCAATTTCTATCTATGAAATTAATTTGCAATGGAGGGCTTGGCAAAACATATATGAATTAAATACAAAATTTCGTATATCTTGAAAACTTTTAGATAATTAAAATTTTTCATAGATAGATAGAAATTGGCTACTTGCAATCTCTCATATGTAATATATTCTTAATCTGAAAAACTATTGTAGTTAAAACTTTCAAAATCTTGAAGTGAGTATTTTATTTATATTGCTTTTAGGGTAGTAAAACACATGTGGTATAGCTATATATCTTCTATTCATATATTTAAAAATAAATGAATGTGTGTTTGTATGTTGTTATAGACAAATAAATAAACGGCTAAACCGATTTTCTTGAATTTTTACAATAAATTCCTACTTTTTATGTTTAAATTTTGAATGAGCGAGGTGCCACGTAGAGAGTCCCCAAACTTTGTACAAGTACTAGAACAGAACTAGAACAGAACTAGAACAGAACTAGAACAGAACTAGAACAGAACTAGAACAGAACTAGAACAGAACTAGAACAGAACTAGAACAGAACTAGAAACGTAAAAGTGTGCCTCTATTAGTTTTATTAGCTTACTTTTTAAATCCTCTATAAATATTAATGATCTTTTGAACAATTCGAATGAAAACCTTTGTAACTGTTACTCCATAATGAGTTTCAAACAAAAATAGAAATTAATAATTATTATACTTTTACTCAACGTCAAAGTTTAAAAACTTAAACTTATTATCAACATCCGTAGCATCTCTTTTGCTAAATAAAATACATAATAAAAAATAATTATTAACTGTCGAAACTGAACACAAACAAAAATGAAATGTAGACGAATCTGAAGCCAAAATAATAAAAAAGAAGTACATACACCAAAAAATAATACTTAAGAGTTAAAGAACTAAAAAAGAACGAAAAATTATAATTGCAAACCATCCCAAGTAATTATGACTCTACTTTTTGAACTAACAAATACAAATACATACATCCTATAGTAGACAACAACAAAAAGAAGAACAATAAAAAATATTAAAACCATGAAAATAAATTTTATTAGCAAAAATTTCTGACAGACTTGTTTGGCTGTCTGTCTTTCCGTCTATTGTTCTAACATAAAATGTTCACAAAAATAATGAATTTAAATGAAAACCAACAAAACAACAAACAGCCAACAACGATAATTTCCAGTAATAAAATGTATGAATTCAAATTGTTTATTGTTGCTGCTGGAGTTATAAACAAAATATGTGTTTCAAAGTTTTTAAACTAAATATCCAGTAACAACAAAATGGCATGAAAAGGAAGAATTACTTTAAACTCTTTCAATTGGTGAGGGTTGGGTCATGAAAAACAATTGTTTTATTTTTTGTATTATGTTCCCTACAAAAAACTTATTACTTTTAATTAAAACAATTAGACTAAGGTGTTTTTTGTAGTACAAATGGCTTCCAGTTATTTTATAGTTTAATTATGATTATTAAAAGAAAAGTCCAACTTTTTGTGTGAATTTTTATTTTTTGTGGTGTAAAACTTTAGATTGTCTAGTAGTACATTGAGTTAGTTTTTGGCAACATGTTGATTACTTTTTGTCGCTTTTTTATAATTTATTACAATTTGTTCTTTTTTTGTAACCCAAAAAGAGAATTTTAAAATAAAACAAGTAAGAGTTCTATATTCGGCTGTGCCGAATCTTATATACCCTTCACCATGATGTGTTTAAAGCCTTTTGTACCTTTTGAAGAACGAAAAAGTACCAAAAAGTCCCCATCTATGGGTCCTCAGTTAATCCTCAGTAAAAAGTACCTTTTGAAGAACGAAAAAGTACCAAGAAGTCCCCTTTTACTGGTTCTCACTTAATCCGAGATATACGAACTTAATAACATGTTTCTAGGTTCAATAT
>NC_060951.1:46304496-46307043 GCF_022045245.1 Lucilia cuprina | reverse complement strand
CTATCTATCTATCTATCTATCTATCTATCTATCTATCTATCTATCTAACTTCGGACACGGTGTATGTACTTAAGCATCCTAAGGTTGTGAAGTAAGAAACCTCTGTATACTTCACAGCGTTATGTTCTCTTAGTCGCGCGGTTACCAAATTCCCCTGAAAATGTTTGTCGAATTTTCGTTTTTTTTTTAATTTTTAGATCAAATTTTTTTAATAAAAAATTTTCCACAAATTTTCGATAAATTTTTTATAAAAGATTTTCGATAAATATTTTAGTGAACATTTTCGATTCTTTGAATTATGGGAAAGTACTTAACAAACAATTGGACATTTACAATTGGACACATTTTTAGAATTCGTTTTAATCAAATAAGGAAAACTTTATTTTCTACTCAATATAATTTATATAAATTCTGACTCATTTGATTAACAATTATTGGCAAATAATAGTAAATATTTTGTTATTTATTTACATACGCTATCAATTATTGTAAATGGAATTGTTTGATCATGTTAAATCTGTATATATGAATTATTTATTAAATGCAAAGTCTTTTTTTTATTTAGCTGCCAGTTTGACAACAAAAACGTCATCAATATTGCAAATATATTAATCTGAACCGTATGTGCAATGTAAAATGTTAAAATGCAAAATATGTTTTCATAATAAATTTAATAGTTTAAGAGAAATTATTAAAACAGAAGCTGTTTATCAACAGAAAGCAATTACTATTAATCAAATATTATTTTGTAAAATATATTTAATGGTAGACAGCTACAAAGTTAAGTAAAATTAAAAAAAATAACTTGAATAAAAAAGTATTTTAAATAGCATTTAGTGATTTAAAAACATGTTAAAAATGCTAACAATATAATATAATTAATTATATCAGCAATGAAAATCTTACCACAAATGAGCAATATTTAAGAGTAGAACAACATTTTGTTTCGGGGTAATTAATATTTTTCTCACAAATATTTTGCATAAATATTTTTAGTTAAAATTAAAAGATATAATAAATTTGACTCCAGAGAAAATCATTAAACACCAGCAGCATAAAAAAAATTAACACAATATTAAGAAAATACAGCAAAAATATATGTAATTTCTTTCATTGTGGAGCCAAGCAGTGGAGTTTTTTTGTTTGTTCGAAATACTTTTTTAATGAAACACCACAAGCTATAAACAAACAATAGCAGCAAACAAATATAGCAAATTTACTAGAAAAGGGAGGGATTTAGTTAAAATTTTTTCATAATTTTGCTGCTTTTTGTAAAAAAAACCAAAGTTCAAAGAATTATTTAATTATAAAAAATAAATATATGAAATTTGTTTTTCAACTATTTCACAAAAAACCAACGAAAATAACAACAAATAAAAAATCTTGATGAAATTCCTTTAGTATTCAAAACTTGGGTTTTGTTAACAAAAAAACAGCAAGAAATGTTATGGTGTTATTGGAGTTTTTGCTGTTTGTGTTGGAGGTAATAATAGAATTTAAATCCCTGTGGCAATTTGTAGGTTGTATGCAAACTTGTACTCTAATCAAAATTTGTATACACATTCCATTCCATGCATACACACAAAAACTCTCTTTAAATTTAAGCTCTTTCTCTTTTTTAAACTTTCTAAACAACAACTTTCATTACAGTCCTTTTTTGTATGTCCTTAATATATGTATATAATTTCCTCAAAATCTCAGAGGAGTTTTGATAAAACTTGTTTTAGTGTTTTTGTTGTTTGACTGTTTTGTTGCTTGAACTTGTTTTAAAACTTCCGTTTCCGTTGTATGTTAAGTTATTTTGTTGACTAGAATATAAACAAAGTTGTTGTTATTTGTCTAAAACCATTTTCATTTTTTTCGCCTTCGAACAGAAAACTGGGGAAAATTAAAACTTTATGGAGTGTATTTTGTTTATAGTCGTATGCAAACAAAATTTTAAATTTTTTTGTTTACAACAAATGTCAATCTCTAGGGTAAATGCAACAGCAATAACAACAAGAAAGGAAAGTAAAAGTTTTATTAATTTTAAGGACGTTAGTTTCAAAGAATTGTTTTTGATATGAAAACTTATGGAAATATGGCAGACGAAGGTACTAAAGTATTATTTATTAATTTGTTAAATTAATTAGTCAGCAAGAGGTACTAAATAAAACTAGAAGAGAACTGAACTAGAACTTAATTAGAGCTGAACTAGAACTGAACTAGAATAGAACAAGAACAGAACTAGAACAGAATTAGAACAGAATTAGAACAGAACTAGAACAGAACTAGAACAGAACTAGAACAGAACTAGAACAGAACTAGAACAGAACTAGAACAGAACTAGAACAGAACTAGAACAGAACTAGAACAGAACTAGAACAGAACTAGAACAGAACTAGATAAGAACTAGATAAGAACTAGAACAGAACTAGAACAGAACTAGAACAGAACTACAACAGAATTAGAACAGAATTAGAACAGAATTAGAACAGAACTAGAACAGAACTAGAACAGAACTAGAACAGAACTAGAACAGAACTAGAACAGAACTAGAACAGAACT
>NC_060951.1:46241485-46304396 GCF_022045245.1 Lucilia cuprina | reverse complement strand
GTTAGTTAGTTAGTTAGTTAGTTAGTTAGTTAGTTAGTTAGTTAGTTAGTCAGTTAGATAGTTAGTTAGTTAGTTAGTTAGTTAGTTAGTTAGTTAGTTAGTTAGTTATCACTTTTTATTTAATAATAAACGTCTTAAGTATGAATATCTGAGGCAAGATACACTTCAACTTAAATGCTTTAAGATAACAACTAAACACATTTTATTTATGTAAAAGGTGTAGGGTATTATATGGTCGGCCTCGCCCGACTATAAATTCTTACTTGTTTTAAATAAACTTAAACAATTTAATATAACTTTTATAACTTAAGTAGTCTACTCAAATGGTTATTTTTAGTATTTCTCTTCTTAATTTTATTGCAAACAATTAAAATATAATTTTATATTCCTAACAAATTTCTTTCATTCTATTCGATTGTCTTTAATCAATTTATTTATTTTTATTGTTTTTCTTTGTATCTTTCTAGGTAAGTGTTGATATCCACAAATTGTTTCGGATTTTTATGATCTTATTGCACGTAAGTTAAAATTGTACTCTCAAAAATAAATGAAATAAAAATACAACTTGTTGCCACTGAATTGCTAACAACAAATAAGAAATTTTAAAAATTTGTTATTGCAAGCAATTAAAAACGAATGCACTCAATTAAATGTTTGAAAATAAATAGATTTTGAAAGAAATACCACAATAAACAAAGTCAATATAAAATGACATAAAGTATTAAGTAGATGTTGTTTAGACAAAATAAAGCAACAAACCCTCTGTCATTTTATACTACACCCCAGAGACCAAAGTTCTAGTGGTATATTAAATCACAAAACAACAACAAAAATAATTTCCAGGGAGAAATTCCAACTGAAGTCCTATATTTGTACTAAAACATTTTGCAAACTGCCCTAAAAATGTGCAACCAAGTGTTCAAATAGAATTCATATAAAGACTAACAACCAACAAGTATCGAATTGTCATCAACCTCTCTCTCCCTTTAGGTTTATGGCAAAATGACATGACATGTAACATATTTTGCGTGTCACTTGACTATAACAATATTATTTTTGTAATTTTGCAATTTTTTTTGTCACAGCAAAAACAAAACATTAAATTATGAGCAACCCACTCATTTGCTCACTCGGGTAGTAGGTGAAATTTCAATATTTTGTTTTTTGTAATTTTTATTATTCGTGGAAATTATGTGTGTAGAAAGTTAATTGAATTTCATGTTGGAAAAACATTTATTAATTTACGGAAATGACTTGAGAAATATAAAAAAAAAATTATGAAGCTTAACATTTTAATGGTTAAAATAAAAACAAACAAATTGCTTATTTACACGTTCATATTATTTGTCTACTATTAATATTAAAAAAAAGAGAAATATTAACTGGGCTAATTGAACGTTGTGTTAATTGTTTTTGTGATTATTAATTTTATTTGAATTTTTTCTTAACGATTTAAATTCACTGCCAACATAAATGGAATAAACTTGCAGCTGGTGATGTGTTCACATGTTTTTATATTAAATCCAACACAGGTGGTAGACATGTAGGAGAGGGTTCTCTAACTACTACTTTAATTCTTTAAAAGGAAAATATTCGAATACATTTTCTTTTTATAAAAAATGTTTTTTTTTTCTTTTCAGAGACAATTTTATAGATAAAAAAATTCTTTTCACAGAAAATTTTTGAAAAATTTACAGTTAAATTTTTTTTTAGAGAAAGTTTTTGCACAAATTTTATTTTTAAAGAAATTTTTCGTATTTTGAGATAAATTTTTTTATTACAGAAATTTTTCTGGAAAACTTTCTTTTTATAGAATATTTTTAGATAAATTGTCTTTCTTATTAAAAATTTTCAGACAAATTTTGTTAAAAAAATTTTTTGGATAAACTTTCTTTTTATAAAAAATTTTCGGATAAATTTTCTTTCGGACAAACATTTTTTTGTACAACATTTTCAGATAAAATTTCGCTTCATAAAAAAATTTCTGGAACATTTACAGATAAAAAATTCTTGCCATAGAAACATTTTTGGTAAATTTTCTTTTTATAGAACATTTTCAGATAAAATTTCTTTTTATAGAAAAAATTCTTGTAAATTTTCCTTTATAGAAAAAATTCTGGTAAATTTTCTTTTATAGAAAATTTTCGGATAAATTTTCTTTCTATAGAAAATTTTCGGATAATTTTTTTTATAGAAATTTTTCTTATAAAGATTTCTTTCTATACAAAATTTTCGGATAAAGTTTTCTTTCTATAGAAAATTTTCGGATAAAGTTTTCTTTTTATAGAATATTTTTATTTATTTTCGGATAAAGTTTTCTTTCTATAGAAATTTTTCGGATAAAGTTTTCTTTTTATAGAATATTTTCAGATAAACATTTCTTTTTATAGAACATTTTTAGACAAAGTTTTCTTTTTATAGAACATTTTCAGATTAAAATTTCATTTTATAGAAAATTTTCGGATAAAGTTTTCTTTTTATAGAACATTTTAAGATAATGTTTTCTTTTTATAGAACATTTTCAAATAAACTTTTCTTTTTATAGAACATTTTTTAACAAATTTTCTTTTTATAGAAACTTTTTTAGATAAATTTTCTTTTTATAGAAAATTTTCGGATAAATTTCTTTTTATAGAAAAATTTCGGATAAATTTTCTTTTAATAGAATTTTTTTTGATAATTTTTTTATAGAAAAATTTGGGATAAATTTGCTTTTTATAGAAAATTTTCGGATATTTTTTTATAGAAAATTTTCTTTTTATAAAAAAATTTTCGGATAAATTTTCTTCTTATAGAAAATGTTCGGATAAATTTTCTTCTTAAATAATTATTTCTTTTTATAGAAAACTTCTGAACAAATTTTTGCTTTATTAAAAAAAAGGCGAAAAATTGTGTTAACTTGTTTTTAATTAAACAATTTACCTAGAATTACGATCTCACGTCTTCTTTTCGTTTAAAATTATTTTATCAAAATATCACTTGTCTACTTTTAGCATAAAACATTTATTAAAAATCTAGAGCTTAGTTTTAGTTGTTCTGAAAAACAAAATCATTAAACATTTATATATACCCCCTTAATATTTAAAGCTGTTGCAAGTATTACAACTAATGCCCCCTAAAGAAATGGATCATTTATATACAACATTGTTCATGCCATATTTTTCTTCTACTTTTTATATTTTTCGTTCAAAATACAAACTGTAAATGTGTGACTATTTGCTGCTACAAATCAAAAGAAATACATACATACTACAACACCCTTAATGTATGCTATATTGTTGTTATTATTTTTCCCATTCAGTATTATTTAGTGTTTTTTTAAACATATTTCATGTGAATGACTAGATTCCATTGTTTAATACATGTTTTCTAATCAAGAAAATGTATTTTTTGTTTTATTTTCCATCATACTCTTTATAAATGTTTTTTGCTAATTTTTTCCCCTTTTCTTTGTTTAGTTTATGGCAGAGCAAAAAGCAAAATTTCATTCATTCATATGTGATTAGTGTTTTGTATTTCATAAATTAATATCAGTTGTGGTTTTATGAATAATGCGAGTCTTTATTGCGCTTATTTATCGTTAAATGTATGATTTTCGTATTTATTACTGATTTAGGTGGATTAATATGAAATAATAATTTTGTGACAGTTTTTTTTTTTTTTTTGTTTAATTAGCGATTTATGGATAAGTTATGTTCGATAATATTTTTCGGTGGGTTTGTGGCAATTTATTGATGTAGGTAATTAGTATAATCTTATTAATTAATAAATATTGGTTTTTGTCTTTATCTATTATATTATTTTCTTTCTTTTATTAAAATTCTCTTAGAAAATTCGTTTTCCGTAGGAAATAATCTAAATTTCGGAACATTAATTTGTATTCTCCAAATTTTATTTTGTAATTGTCAATATGAATTTTCTCAATTGAAACTTAAAATGGTGTAACTAGACTATAGGCTAGACTATAGACTAGACTATAGACTAGACTATATACTAGGCTATAGACTAGACTATAGACTATACTATAGACTAGACTATAGACTAGGCTATAGACTAGACTATAGACTAGACTATAGACTAGACTATAGACTAGACTATAGACTAGACTATAGACTAGACAATAGACTAGACAATAGACTAGACTATAGACTAGACTATAGACTAGACAATAGACTAGACTATAGACTAGACTATAGACTAGACTATAGACTAGACTATAGACTAGACTATAGACTAGACTATAGACTAGACTATAGACTAGACTATAGACTAGACTATAGACTAGACTATAGACTAGACTATAGACTAGACTATAGACTAGACTATAGACTAGACTATAGACTAGACTATAGACTAGACTATAGACTAGACTATAGACTAGACTATAGACTAGACTTTAAACTAGACTATAGACTAAACTATAGACTAGACTATAGACTAGACTATAGACTTTAGAATAGACTATAGAATATATTATAGACTAGACTATAGACAAGAATATAGACTAGACTATAGACTAGACTATAGACTAGACTATAGACTAGACCTTAGAATAGACTATAGAATATATTATAGAATATTATAGACTAGACAATAGACAAGACTATAGACTAGATTATAGAATAGACTATAGACTAGGCTAAAGACTATACTTTAGACTAGACAAAAGACTAGACTATAGACTAGACTATAAACTACACTATTAACTAGACTATAGACTAGACTTTAGACTATACTATGGACTAGAATATAGTCTAGAATATAGACTGGACTAAAGACTACACTAAGAACGAAACTATAGATTAGATTAGAAACTAGACTATAGACTAAACTATAGACTCGACTATAGGACCCTTTCCCTCCACCAATGAACCACTTGCGTGACTAATTCTTTATTAATTCATTTCCTATAAAAACATATTTCTCTTGTTTCTCTGCGACTATCTGTGAAGGTATCTCAAAAAATAAACAAACGAAAAAATACTCACAACAACGAAAGCTTTGACTCAAAAGCTTTTGTAAAATGGAACATAAAAAAGCCGGTAATAATACAAACAAATACAATTGGAATATGTGTTCAACACAATTTGTGGATTATAAATAATAACTTATGTGTAAAATTGTTCATTACATTAAGTTCTTAGAACACAACAAGAAATGCCAATACTAAACCAACAGAATTTTTACTCACAAAAACAATTTAATTGTTAATTAATTAATATGCATGAATAAATAATAAATTAAGCTTTATTCTACAAATCATACAATAAAGTGTAATAAAACCAAGCCTTTTTTTGGCTGCTAACTGGGAAATACATTTTAAGTTTAATATTGTATATGATAGTTTTACAGATCATTTTATAGTTTTGTATCCGTGATTAAAATCATAGTTGTTGTTTGTATCTCAAATGATTAGTTCAATATGTTTGTTTATTTGTCTTGTGTATTTGTTGTTGTTATAAATAATAATAACAACAACAATCACACTATACTTAAACCATATGTTCTATAATTTTCACTTAAAAGTTTTAATAAAAAAAAAACTATAATTATAATACTGCGGTTATTCGTATCCATCCGATGTGTATGTTTGTAGTATTTATCTTATAGTTTGTCATGATTGTTGTGATGTTATTTTAATGGATCGTTTTTGTTTTTGCCTTCCCCTGTCTTGTCTCTTTTGTCAGAGTATGTATTTGTTTGTATGTATGTAAGTAAAAATGAGTGACTTGTCTTGTTTTTCTTTTTTACATGTTTGTGTATTTTTGCCTTTTGTACTTCAGTCCACATCCATTATTTGCCCTGATGAAGATGCGTCATAATAATTTCTTTTGAAGTATTTCATCTACACATTTTCATATTGTAACTGACAGATACAATCATGCAAACATACATACATACAAGCACTATACTCAGACATACAGGTTGTGTTTATTTTTAAAAACAAAGTAATACTAGTTTGTAAAATCAAAAGCAAAATGAAAACCATTTACAAAATGTAAACATTATAAAGTGTAAAGTGAGATGGATTAATTTGTGAAATTCTGCAAGTATGTATCTAGATTCTAGATGTATGTTTGCATATGGAGTAGAGATTTTTGTTTTTGCTAAATACATATTTTTGACATTAATTTGTATGCAAAAATTTATGAGTTTATTTGTTTTCATGTTTTTTTTTTTTTTGGTTTAACATTAAACAGATATAATTTTAATGGCTTTAGCAAATTTTGTTAAATGATAAACAATTTAAGAGTAATTTTTGTTTAAAAAAGTAGAGGGATTTTAAAAATATATTTAAGTATTTAAAAGTTTTACATACGAAGGGAAATCAGTTTCATTGTGACAACAGAATTTCAGTTTCGATTTTCCCTCAGTATCTCAATGCCAAATATCTCTATACAGCTTTTCAAATTCAATTTTGTCATCAGTCCAGAAAGTCGTCAAAAAAAATTACTACAATGTACGATCATGTTTGTATGTTCAGAAAACTTATCAATTAGTCACTTTTTTATAAAGAAAAAAACTGTTCAATTGATCACGATTCTGTAGAGAAAAGATGTAGCAGCGACCATTATATAGAAAATGTCGCTAAAGATCACTATAGAATGTTCAGAAAACTTATCAATTGGTCACTTTTTTATTAAAAAAACTATTCAATTGATCACTATTCTAAAGATCACTACTCTATAGAAAAATGTAAGAACTCTTATTATCTAAATAGAATTGAAGCAGTAATTCATGTTATATAGAGATCTTATAGAGTGATCACTAATCTAAAGAAAACAGATCGTTCTACAGAATAGTTAACTTTACAATTTTAAAGAAAACTGACTAGTAATCACTCACTAATCAGTTCGTATTCCATGGAACACTGATCAATTGAACACTATTTTAAAGACAACTGAAAAATGATCAAAATATTCCAATTATATCTACACAATCGATCGCTTTTTTAAAATGGTTCGATCGAGTTAACTTTATATTTAAAGAAAACTGATCTAGTGTTTAATCATTAATCGATCTTCGACTATCTATATCTACAGAGTGGCACTGATCTTCCAAATTCAATAAGGATCGTAGTCTTTGAACGGTTATGGCGATCGTTAGTCGCTTTAGAATAGTATTTATGTATCTATTTTTTTGATAATAACTTACCTTTTTAGTCAGTATTGCTTCTTGTTTTCTTCTTGAGATTGCTATTCAATTCATATCGATGTTTAAGAAAGTCTAAAACTGAACTCCACTTAGCAGTTTAGTACTCAATTTTTATTTCCTTCAGAATATAATCTTATATCAAAAAATCAAAAAAAAAATCAAAAAGTTGTTTCTATTATTAACGCTTCTTAACAAACTGCTTTACGAACTCTATTAAAATTGTTTAAGATCATTTAAGTCATTTGAAAACAATTCATCAATTATCTCAATTCCTCTGAGCGTCGTTGTTTTTTCCAATAGAATTTTCCAATGAAAGTTAGAGCAATCAGTTTCATTTTTCGGTAGTAGGCGGTAGGCGATAATTCAATCTACCGATTTCCATTATATTTCGAACTTATTATAAGTTGCATTTGGATTTATAGACTAAATTCGACTATAGTCCAGAATTTCTCGTTCATTCATCAATAACATAGCCAACTTACCATTCATTTACTTCAATGGCTCTTGAGAAAGTTGGTAATCGAGCCATTCGTTCAATATCGTTGCCAACATTCAAACTCCTTCATAAACATCTTTTAAATATAGTTGTTGCGTACAATTACTTTCCTATTCATGGGGATCTTCAATAAATACCATCTAAATAAGTGAAGAGTAAAAAACATGTACTAAAGTTTGAAATTTCAACATGACTTCTTGAATGTGGAGTAAATAATGTTTTGATAAGAATGAATTCTACAAAAACTATTTTTTCCAGATTAAGTGAACACCCCTAATATTATTTTTAAAAAATATACGTTATTAAATACAAGCCTTTTTTTCCCCAAATATATGACCCAGTTTCATTACGAGCAAATTTTAAAACTATAAATAATAAGTCTTATTTAAATGAAAGAATAAAAATATGAACTGGCACAATTTGTTTTCTTTAAAACAGAAAAAAATATTTATATAAATTTTATATGATTTTCCAAACCATTAAATATCACAACGTTTTTGCTGGCTGTCAGTCACACCCACCACAACTATAATTGGGATAAATGAATAAAAATTTAGCAACAACGACAAAAACAAATGGAAATCGAATCAAACGGAATAAATATTGCCAACACATGTTGCTTTTAAAGTGCCTACAACATCAACTCAACTAAACTAAACTAAACAAACAAAAAAACACAATTTTGCAAATAATAATATTAAAAATTTCAAATGCATTAATTTTTCAATTTTTCCAAAACAAATATGTAATGAACTCGTTTAAGAAATAAAAAAGCAACAACACCAGCAGTAGCAATCGCCATATAAATTCATTTGAATCTTTAAGATTAAAAACCAAAAACAAAAAGGCAGAAAAGAAAAAAAGCCACATAAGACGTTGATGAAGAAGATGAAAAAAAAACTAATTAACCCAAGTGAACTTTTCAACTTCTTATGATTAGTCAGTCAGGCAAGCAGTCGGTTCGTCTATATGGCGTTGTGTCTGTTTAATACCAGCAAATAAACACAAAAATCGTTTAAAACTTCTCAAACTGAGTTGTTTCTTCTTTATTATGTTTTATAAACTTGCTTATACAACATATGTATATTACAAACTACTGGTAAAAAGTATTGACACTGTTGTACTATATTCGACAAAACGTCAGTCAGTCACTTAATCTTCGCTGTAGTCACATGAACTCAAAAACATTTGTATACACAAATCAACAAACTTTCAATCATCTATAATAATGATGTCTCTGTTCTTTGAACGCAGACCCTATAGGGGAATTTATTCTACTTTTACTTTCTTCTTTAGAATTTTGTTTTAATTACGAATTTTTATTTGTATTGGTAGTCAATTATAGTATTTTTTAATTTTTGTTTTAAATTATTTATGTAAATAAACAAAATTTTTTGCTAAAAGTGTTAAAAAAAATTGTTGATTTTTATGTTTTATAACATGGGAGAGAAAATTTGGATTAAAGCTTTGCGATAAATTAAGGAGTGGATAACTAGGAATGTCAACTTATTTGTTTTTTAGGAGAATGAAAGTTAAACATTTAACTGAGATTACCATAAGTGAAAAAAACAAAGTTCTCACTTCAGTTCTAGTTAAGTTATAGTTCAGTTCTAGTTCAGTTCTAGTTCAGTTCTAGTTCAGTTCTAGTTCAGTTCTAGTTCAGTTCTAGTTCAGTTCTAGTTCAGTTCTAGTTCAGTTCTAGTTCAGTTCAGTTCTAGTTCAGTTCTAGTTCAGTTCTAGTTCAGTTCTAGTCCTAGTTCAGTTCTAGTTCAGTTCTAGTTCAGTTCTAATCATATTAGTTTAGTCTAGATAAGTTTATACTATAAGTAGACTTTAGATCAACTTTAATTCTACACTGTATTAAATACTATATATCGGTCTGTAATAAAGAATACCAAACTATACTCAAGACTTTAGAACATAAAGCAGTCTTGAGTTAATTCTATATATCAGTCTATGGTAATGACCAGAGAAACCAAAATATGCAAATGCATGCTTTTTGTGGTGCGTCGTATGGACTCATGGATAAGATATTTACACGTTTCAGACCAATTTGAGAATTTTGGCATCGATTTGTTAGAGCATATTTTACCCATAAGAGCATAATTTTGCATGATTTGACTTTTTAGCATATTTAAGGCATATTTTCGAGTTTTTAGAGCATATTTTACTCTTTTAGTGCATATTTTGATGTTTTCGCTTTTTTGGTTTTTATACATTTTAAATTTTCTTTTCAAAACTTTATTTAAAAAAAAAATAAAATTCTATTTTTTTACTTTTAATTCTTGAATATTATCAGTATTTAGTGACGGTCAAAAATAAGTCTCAGTATACTAAATGGGTTACCTTCCCCTCTCAATATTAATCAAACATTATCGTAAAAGTTTGCAAAACCATACATATGATACAAACAAAAAAATATATCTCATGGTATAAAATAATCTAAACTTCTTTCCTGAGATACAGAGAATTTATGCTCTTCGTATCTCTCAGATACGAATAACAATATGCTCAACTTACAATCCACAAAACAAAAATAGGAAAAAAATAATCAAAACAAAATAAAGAAAAAATATTACGAGACTTAAAAATCTGATATGAATAAAAACACACAACGCACACACATTTTCAACCACCATGTGAGATTTTTGGTTGATATGTATATTATTTTTTACTTGATCCACAAAATTCCGTACCAACCGATACAATACAATCTCGCACTCTCCCCGGCATTCAAACAAACCAAGTGGAAAGAAACGAGAAAAATTTAAAAAATACACCACCGTCAGCCAGCCATCACTGAGAAGGCTGACGGACGGCCAGGCATGGATGATGGTTGGAACGGCAGCATGTGCAAAGTTGCCTTTTAGGTTTCTCTGTTGTGTAGTTTTTTTATTTTCGTTTATTTTGTATTTCTATGTTTTTCGATACCAAACAGTGGAAAAGTATCGTAAGTTAAATTTAGTTGCGTTTTAGAATCCACACCGTGCGGTTGCTTTTCAAGCGGAACAACGTTATGTTCGTTAGGCTCGTTTTCTAAATTTTTTTTACTTATATTTATGTGTCTAGAAATTGTATCCAAGAGATATTTTATTACAGAAAAAATTTGTAAAGCATTAAAAACAAATAAGTGCAAGTTTTATTCAAATGAAAAATTTTGCTAGAGAAAAATTTTAAATATTTTAATACAAAATTTAAAGTGTTGTCAAATTTAATAAAAATTTAAAAAAAAAAAAATTGAAAAAATAAAAAATTTATTTCAAAAATATATTTATGCTGAATGCGGTTTTTCTGTGTGTGCGTGTTGTTTCTACTTGAACGGAAATTGCAAATCAAACAAGATTCGAATAAAAGAGTTTCTTTATTTATTTAAAACTTAAAGTTTAAATTAAGCTAAACAAAAAATAAAATACTACAGCAAAAAAAAAGTATATTTTTTATTCATACATACACAAAATAAATATTTGAGTGTGCCAAAAAACAACGAGAAAAATAAATACAAAATAAATAAATATAACAACAACAACAAATATAAAAATAAATAAATACAACAACTACAAATTGTGTTTCTTAAAAAAAAAATTGTGTGAGTAACAACAACAACATCATTAACGTAAAGATTGTAGAGTGTTATTGCTACTATGACTGCCCCTTTAACAGAGTTGAAAAGGAATTAATTCTTTAGAGTTTTTTTTTATTAAAAGTTTTAAACCATTTTTTTGCAATTGTGAAATTTTAGCAGTAAAGTTACAAACTAAAAGTTATCAAAATTTCCTTTCAGAAATTGATCAAATTTTGTTCAAAGTTTATTTAAGAAGAACGTCTCTGATCAACTTTTCTTATAAGAAAAATGATTGGAATCTAATATTTTTGAAAAGTAATATCGCAGTAAAATTAATCGAATTCCCAAAGGAAACACAACTTAATTCCTAAATAAAAGTTATCGAAATTTTCTATAGAAGATGATCATATTCTGTTCAAAGTTTACCTTAAAATCAATATTTGGTTTCAGTAAAGTTAACCGAATTTTCGAAAGTTATGAAAATTTTCTTTAAATTTAACCATATTCTGTTTAAAGTTTACTTTAAACAATGTCTGATTCTGATCAGTTGTTCTCAAAAGAAAATTTATCAGAATTTCGGAATTTGATATTTTGTGATTTTTATTAAATCGTGCACAGAGAGAAAATAGACGTTTTAAAATTATACACGCTTGGCACCAAATTGACAACAAAGTGTTTATAATTTTTCAAATCAACAACAAAAATACACGACTTTTTTAAATCAACAAAATCATAAACACAGATTCGATTTCGGCTAACTACGGAAGTTTAAAATTTTGTATAATATTTATTTATCATATCAAAGTGACAACATAGCGTTGTCAAATAGAACTTTGCGTTGTCGAAATGATACAAACGACAACAATGCATTGTCAAAATTTGATTTGTTCATATTTTGGCAATGACCAAATCTCTGACGAAGCAGATGCAGTTGATAAATTGATAGATCAGCACTAGGGTAGGAGATAGAATGGAGATCTCTTCAATTATAAGATCCAATCTACAGCAATTCGCATAAGGCGATCATAGAAATAGCTAAAAATAAAACGAGAGAATTTATTAGCGACACCAAATGTTTAAAGTTCTAAAGAAAGTGCACCATGCCTTATTCTATCGAAGGCCTTGAAAATATCAACTATGCGTCAATTATCTTTCCCAAAATAGTTAATAATATTATTACACCTTTTCGATAGAAAATTTAACTTTAAAAAGTACTTACACATTTCAATTGGCAGAACTATTCTAGGTTGTTCCAAAATTGATCCTCCACAATATTTTTCAACCAGTAGATATAGATGAAACAAAATGTGACATGAGTCGACTCTATTAGCACAAGTCCGATCAACGAAATAAACCTACTGCAAATGCAACTTGTTCCCAGCAAAAAAACAACTTCCAGAGAAGAGAAAAAGAAGTAGAATTTACTCCATGAAAGCACTTAAAAGAGACCTGAAGAAGATTTTAACACAGGCTTAGGAGGGATTTCCTTTTTATTTGATTCCATATTCACTACATCTGAAGTCATTCTCAGGAAGTAATTTTTATTAATTTTAAAAGTTATTAGGAAGTGAAATTGTAGTATTATTGATAAAACTAATTTTACACAAATATCGCATTTATCAAATAACTTCAAAAAGATTTAAGACCAAAAAATATACCTTAAATTTAAGAAAAATTTTGATTCTTTTCGCTTCCTTGGATGTCATTAAACATCACTTCCACAGAAGTTAAAAAAGATCACTTAGTGCTACTTTTTAGTGATGATAAATGTTATTCTTTTGGAAGTACCTTATTTTATTTTTGCTGGGTTTTGTCTGTGGAATATTTTGAAAACGAAATTTGTGAAAACTTAAAATGAAATATTGATCAATAAAATGTTAGTGAATATTTTTCAATATTTAAAATGTTTGATAAATTTTTAATCAATAAAAAATTTTTCATATTTTTTAACGAATTAATACCTTTTCAAACTCTGTCCTAAACTCCAAACCATTATAGCTGCTCTCGCTACTTTATATGTATTATTTTGAGTATTTTGATGTTTTTATTAGTATTTGTGTATAAAGTATAAAAAGGCATAGAGTAGTAATAGTGGGGTAAAGAGAGGAGTCAAGTATTGCATTGCAATAAATATTTAATAACAAAATAAACAATAAAAAAACAACATTGTCCAACATCAAATAAAAACATTGCTTATGTAGTGGTATACCAATACATGTATCAACATAATTTAAAATGTATACTAGTATAGTAGAGATTTTAAAATGACGTCTGCCAAACACAATAATTAAACTACAAAATAACAACAACAATTTGAATTTTTTGTTTGTTATTGACCATACTACCGAACGTTTGTGCAATGCAATTGTATATTAATTGCGTAAAATTTGAAAAAAAAAAACATTTTTAACAAAAGACTTTTTTACAAATAAATTGACTTTTATTTAATAATTATTAGCTTAATAGTAAATAATTTCTTTCTGTATTTAATTCTTGTAAGAAAAAATTGCTTAAAATTATTGTAAAAAACGTAATTTAATATTTATTTATTTATACATATGATTGGCATTATTTATAATTTGTTATAAAAACCATAAAAATTATGTATGTATTTTTTTTGTTTTACTTTTTTGTTTATTTCTTAGAAATTGAAATGATTTTGCAAAAAAAAATGAAAAAAAAAAAACAAAACAAAATATGAGTCATTGAACTAGACGTTCATTTCAGGCCATTCATTCGTTGGGGTCTATTAAATAGCTAAAGCAACATTAAAACCATAAACATAAAATAAAATTATTTTATTTTTGCCATAAAAATAATTGGTCTTGATTAAAAACGCATTATAATTTGCACATTTTAATTGAAAATTCTCTTAATGTGGAGTAGAAAAGCAAATTTAATTAAAAATAAAAAAATTTGCAAAATTAAAATATTAAAATCGCATTATTTTTTTCTTTCTGATAAATATTGTGATCAGATTCTGAAAATTGTTTTGTAAAGAAAAAGTAATTAGTTTCTGATAAAATCAAGTGTAATACATTCCCAGCAAAAAAAGAATTTTCAAAGAAGCGAAAAAGAACCTGAAGAAGTCATGATTTGAACACATTTTTATTTAATTCCAAATTCACTACTTCTAAAGTCATTCTCAAGAAGTAATGCTCTTTTTTTGGAAGTTATTCTTAAAGTGAACTTGTATTATAGAATACAACTAAATTAACTTAAGTAATATTTTTCTTTAGAAGAAAGTGACGCAATTCTGTTCATTTTTTTTAAAGAATGATCGGATTCTGATAAATTTTTCCTAAAGAAAAAGTGATCCCATTCTTATAAATTCTTCCTTAAGAAAAAGTGTACCGATTCTGATCAATTTTATTTAAGAAAAAGTTAGTAGATTCTGATCAATTTTTACTAGAGAACAACTGATCAAATTCTGATAATTTTTTTTAAATGAAAATTATGAAATTCTGATCACTAATTTTTTAAACAAAGAGTGATCAATGTCTGCTAAATTGTTCCTAAAGAAAAAGTAATTCGATTATTATAAGTTTTTTCTTAAGAAAAAGTGATCCAATTCTGATCAAGTTTACCTTAAGATAAGGTAATAATTCTGATAATTTTTTCCTAGAAAACAAGTAATCAGATTGTGATAAATTTTTCCTCAAAAAAGTGATGAGATTGTGATAAATTTTTCCATAAGAAAAAGTGATCCGATTGTGATAAATTTTTCCTTAAGGTAACTAGATTCTGATCAATTTTTCTTAGAGAACAATTTGTAATCAGATTGTGATACATTTTTCTAATGAAAAAGTGATCAGATTCTGATCAATTTATTCCTAGAAAAGGTGAACAGTTTCATATAAATTTTTTCTGAAGAAAAAGTGATAATATTCTGCAAAATTTTTTCAGATTCTTATTCTACAGATTTTGAAATTTCCTAAAGAAAAATTCTGATCACTTTTTCCTAAATCAATAGTGATAAGATTCTGATCAATTATACGCAAAGAAAGAGCGATCAGATTTCGATCAATTTTTTGTAAAGAAAATACTATCAGATTCCCAACAAAGAGATTAAATTCTGATCAATTTTCCCTAAAGAAAAAATTATAAGATTCTAATAAATTTTTCAAAGAATTTTAACGTTTTTTTAAATCCAATTCCAAGATTTTATTTTTCACTGTAAAATTGTTTCTAAAGTTGTGAAAAAAAGAAAAATAAACAAAAAACATATAAATGAAAATCAACTAAAGGAGGATAACTAAAACAAAGTATTAGAAATTAAACAAATAGAGAGAAAAAAATCAGTTTGTACAAATAAAAAGTTACGGTCTGTGATTTTTTATGTTTTGAGAACATGAAAAATTTTTTTATAAAAAAAAATAAGAATAAATACAGAAAGAATTTATAAAAAAATCAAACAAAGTCAACAAAACTTATAGAAGTTTAAATTACGAAAAAGAATATCATTATGTGTTTTAAAAACAAAATTACAAAAAACAAAAAATTAATCAAAAATAACATGAACTTATAAAAAGTAAAAAATATATATAAAAAGTATTAAATTTTAACTAAACAACTTGTCAAATCAGAAAAATAAATAATAAAATCTTTTATTCCTCTTAATAGTGGTATGATTTCTGTTTAATTTTGTATATCTGAAAATTTATTTATTTTTAAGATTTTTTTCTTTACGCATTTTATTTATTTATGTATCACAACAAAAATCTAAAGCTTTTTTTAAGAACTACACATCAAAAACAAAACGAAATCGTTAAAAAAATCTTTGAAGTAATTTGAAATTGTATCTCTTTAATGATGTCATCTAAAAACCATTATTATTACTTGTTTTTTTTTTTTTTGCTTCTAGGCTCTCTGTAGCTTTTCTGTAGATAGAAAAGCCGAAAGAAACTACAAAGTTTCATATTTATTTATGCTTGATTACCCATTAAATTGTTACAACATTTTCAGTCTATATTTTGTTTCTTCTTTCTATTTATACAATTTGTATTTCTGTGTCTATATTTGTTTTTCTTTTTTTTTTTTTTTAATCGAAAATATTGATAAGTTTCTGATTGTTCTATGTCAGCACAGTGGAGTGCTGAGACATACTACTTTTGTAACAATTTTATGTTTATTTTGTTTGAAAATTTAGAAAATTAAAAAAAAAATAAATCAACTTTGACCAGATTCTTGTCGATTTTGATTGATATTAATTTTGACTAGACAATGGACTAGACAATAGACTAGACTATAGACTAGACTATAGACTAAACTATAGACTAGACTATAGACTAAACTATAGACTAGACTATAGACTAAACTATAGACTAGACTATAGACTAGACTATAGACTAGACTATAGACTAGACTATAGACTAGACTATAGACTAGACTATAGACTAGACTATAGACTAGACTATAGACTAGACTATAGACTAGACTATAGACTAGACTATAGACTAGACTATAGACTATATTGTAGATTAGACTATAGGCTAGACTAAAGACTAGACTATAGACTAGACTATAGATTAGACTGTATAATAGATCGGGCTATATTTAATCTATAGCCCGATCTATAATATAAACAAGATTAGACTGTAAACTAGACTGTAGTCTAGACAAAAGACTGTAATTCTTATTAATTAACTACTATAAAACTGATCGTTGATTCTTCTCTACTGTCCAATAATCGGTTCGTAAGTTTGAATAGAGTTTATTTATGAGTTATACTCTCTACTTTTGTTAAATGTGTCACCTTTTGTTCCCAATTCCTTTAAAAAAAATGAACTTTGATCAATCATTGCTTCGCTCTGTACTGCTGTAAAAAGAGCAACTACTATTAATCACAATTGAACTAAAAAATGTAAAGTTATACCACAACTTCTAGCCCCAGTTAAACCAATTTATCGTAAGTAAATAACTAATATTTATATTGTGCATACCGACAATTACAGTGGTCGAAATAACCTAAATACCAGAAAATAAAATATATTTTTTTCAATTGTCACCAACTTCGAAACAAAACAGATAATAAATTATTAACTTAAACATTTTGTGGTGTTAGAATATTAACACAAATTGACTTTTCATGTGTATGGTTATAAGATAAGAATAACAACAACAATTATGTGCAGTTAAAACTAATAGAATATTCTGTTTAAAAACTAGGTACATTATAAACGTAAAGGTAGACTACAGGGAGGAAAACAAATCGAACAATTGAAATTATATTGATAAGAATGGTAAAGTTTTGTTACTATTTAATGACAATAATCGATTGTTGATATTTTGTTTAATAGAAACAAGACAGAAGTGCGATTTATTAAGAGAATAGTGGTTTCGACATTAAGTTTTTTTTAGCGCTACACAAAGTTTTTGATTTAATATTATTCTTTTCTTAATAAATTCGTTTAAAAAAGTTCAAAGGAATTTTATTTTCTTATAAACAGGTTATTTACTTTTTATTCCTTTATTATCCTTTTAACATTTCAACAAAATGTCACTTAAAGTTTGTGTGTGTCTTAATAATCATTTTACCATAATGAGGTTATTTCTTTAATTTTTTTCTACAAAGAATCTAATGAGCCTTTATAATTTCCATATAAATTTCGATTATTACAAAGTAAATGAATTTTGTAATATTCCTTTGCTAATTTTTCCCCAATATTCACACTTAGTTTAACAGCTTGATTACAATAGGGACTACAAACCACCGACGGCAAGTAATTTTCATTAAAATTGATTTGTGACAAATACATCGTTGCTACAAAGAGATTTCCGTTGATTTCTGCTATTCTGTCATTATAGTCGTCGTCAGTCCCAATTGTAATCCACCATAAATCCAACAATTTCTTAACAATTGACATGCATCAACAGGAACAACCAAAAAGGAAATGTTACAAAGTATGAGTGTTAATCTAAAGGGCGTCAAAACAGAGTGGGGTGGTATTTTCAAATGACATTAACAATTTCTGTTATACTTCATTAAATTTTATTAGTCATAAAAAGCAGCACAGTATAAAATGGCATAAATTATTCTATTACCATTTTGGTAAAAAAAGCAGTAAAAACATCAAAAATAGAAATATCAAAATGATTATTTGAAAACATATTTGGGAATTTCATATGGATTTTATTATTTGCATAAAATTTTGTTTGTTTAAACAATATGTTTATTTTGATTTAAAAATTCAACAGTTTTTTTTAAATTTTATTTAAAATATCAAATTTTATTTATGATATTCTTTAATATTTAAAATAATATTTCTTTATATCTCTCTATTTATGTTCAGTTAAGAGTATTTCTTTGTTAAAAAATCAAAATTCATTAAAAATTTTATACACATTCATTATTTAAACTACTTGTCTGCACGTATTAAAAGCACTTTTATTAGTGGCAAACTTCCCAATGTTGGTTGTAGAGAGAAAAAAATAATGTTTAAAAACAAATAAACAAACTTGTTGTAGAATACAGTGGGTGTTAAAAGTTATTTAAAACGATAAATTTTTATAAAAACTAAAACAAATGTAACAACTTATGTGGTAACCGTACAGGAAACATTAAAAGCTGTATAAACAAATTTTAGTTAATTTTTAGTAATTTACTTTTAAGATGTTATAAAAAAAAAACATGAAAATAAATTCGATGATAAAAATTTAAACAATCTGATACATTTCTCTTTACGGATCATATTCTAATATTTTATTCAATAAAACAAGTGTTTGAATAGATTCGGATTATAATTCCCTAAAAAAAGTATTTGATAATAATCTAAATATATTTACTCAAAATATTCCTAAAAAATTATAAGTTTTTTAAAAATTTTCTTCTTTTCAAATGTGACAGATTCTGCTCAGTGATTCAGATTAAGATTTATTTTCTTGTGATCACATTTTCGTAAAGAAAAGTGATTTGATTCTGATCTGACATATTCATAAAAAAGTGATCAGATTCTGATCACATTATCCTAAAGAAAAGTCATCAGATTCTGATCACATTTTCCTAAAGAAAAGTGATCTGATTCTGATAACATTTTCTCTAATGAACATTAATCAGATTACGATCACATAATCCTAAAAAAAGTGTTTATATTCTAATCACATATTTCTTAAGAAAATTGATCAGATGCAGATCACATTTTCCTAAAGAAAAGTGATAAGATTTTGATCTCATTTTCCTAAGAAAAGTGCTCAAGATTTCATCACATATTTCTAAAGAAAAGTCATCAGAATCTGTCACATTTTCCTAAAGAAAAGTGATCTGATTCCAACAACATTTTCCTAATGAAAAGTGATCAGATTCTGATCATATTTTTCTAAAGAAAAGTGATCAGTTTCTGATCATATTTTCCTAAAGAAAAGTTATCAGATTCTGATCATATTTTACTAAAGAAAAGTGATGAAAGTTTTCTAGAGAAGAATTATGAAATTTCGATTTCATTTTCCTAAATAATCAGATTCTCATCATATTTTCAAATAATCAAATTTTGATCATTTTCTCTTTATCAGATCTTTAAGAAATGTGATCAAATAAGGATCATATTTTTTGTTTAAGTTCAGATAATTATCAATTTTTGTTTTTTTAAATTAAAAGTAAACAAAAATATTGTATTAACAATTTATTCACCAAAGTCTTCTTCTAACCCACCGTTCTTTCATAAAAGTCTAAAAAGATTAAGAAATTTTCTATATAAATATTTATAATTACAATTATTTTGCGATTATTATTATTATTTCAGTAGCTTGAAGAGAACATGTTGTGAATTTTGAAAAGAATATTTTTTTTATTATTATTAAATATATTTTGCGATTAAAAACCATCATTGTGTTTTAGACAGCTCATACATAATGATGACTTTATATGGTGGACTTGTTAAATGCCTTAACAGGTAATCAAAAGGCAGTACCGAAATCCCAGGGAGTATAAGTGTGGGAGTTTTACATACGTAATGCAAAAGAATTCTTATACAAACACGTGTGTAAGTTAAGTAAAGCAAAAAAAAAATCTTAGACTAAAACGTAATTATAAATGTTGGAGAAAACTTCAAGTTGTTTATAATATATATTTTGCTGGTGCTTTTTTAGCAAACGGAAGTTGCTCCCCAAAAACAGCATACAAAAGTTTATCTGATTATTTATCTGTAGCTGTTTCCTCTGTGTTTTTTTTTGTTTGTCTTCAAAAGGCTTAGGGCCTAATGAAGTAACAAAATCCTAAAAAAAAACATAAAACAGCCAACTCTATATGATGTCTTTTTAGAAAGATATCAAATATATAAATTACAAAAACACCAACATAAATTCAATACCAATATCTTATAAGTTTTTGTTTTGTAAACAAATGTATATCAAGTTTTTAATAAATTTCGTAGGTTTTTTGTGTTATTGTAGTTGTTTTTGTATAACGATTTATAAGCCTTTAAATTTATAATATCAATTTATGTTTAAGGCCAATTTAGCATAAAACTTTAACACCCACTGAAACCCAAACAAACGCCTTAAACCAAATCAACCAAAACCAGCCAACTTCCCAAAACCTAAACTAACTATTTCTCATGTATGTATGTTTATATATATATAAGAAGTACATACAAATAAATTAAATAAAAAAGTTATTTTATTATAGAGAAATAAATTAACAAAAAAAGTTTTGTAAAAAAAAGCGTAGTTATTTATTTAAGAGTTGGCGTGATTTGTTTACAAAACATGCATAAATCTCAACTCAACTCAGCAGCATTGAAACGCCAACTTATTAATTAAAAAAATAAAATATCAATAACTCAAATACACATAAAACTTTTATGTTACAAAATATCTACATATAAAGAATTTCTAAAAGAAAATCTTTAAAGAAAAACCCACAGAATTTAGAAATTAACACAAACATTTTCCAGTGGGCAGTTAAAATTACCAACACTTTCTTTTAATAGATCCCAAAAAAAAACTATAAAATTTGAATTTGTTACTAAAGAATTCTTATTATTTAATATACTCATAAATAACAGTTATCTTTTAAAGTTTCATTAATACTATGTAAATTTCATTCTCAATATGTAAACTATACATTTAATCTTAATTAAACCGGTTGAATTTTGTTGTTATTTTAGTTTTCTCATTTCTACATAGAACAACTTTTATAAACATAATGACTGATAGACAGACAATATTATTGCTAGTATTTTAAATTCATTCTAATGAATGCACTCATGCATGCATGCATGCATGTCGTCTACATGCAGCACAATTAAAGTGTGTTAAAAATAAAGCATTTTGTTGTTGTTGTTGCTTTTAGACTTAAGTCCAAGTTTTTAGAGATGCAACACCTTGAGCTATACCATTGCAATTAACTACATATTTTAGATAAATATTTATTGTAGACAAATTCATTTTTTTTATTAATATGACAGTTGTCAATATTAGTTTGATAATGGCTAAAGTGAGAGAGAGGCTGCCGCCGCTAGACATTTTTTTAATAAATTAATGTTAATTAATTTTATAAAAAGTTAGAAATTTTTTGAAAGGCGGCATATCATATTACTTCCCAGTAAAAACTTTCATTACCATGTAAGGAGTTAAAATGCTTAAATTTACTTACACAATAGCATTTTAAGTCACTATTTTAACACGGTGATGTCATTGGAGGCAAGTACTTACCACAAACGATTACAAGTAATTAGAAAAAGTTGTCTTTATAAATCGCATGAAAAAAACTTATACAGCTTCTATATCTTTACTGGCAAGACGACTAATGAATTAGAAAGTATTTATATAATACATTATTAGTAAGACCTTATTAGACTACTCCTATGTAATCCAGGCGATATCTAGTAGTCATTGGAAGGTATGTTGTTAGGTAAGTAATTACAATTGAAAGCCATTACCCAGTTTTTGCTGGGTTGTTTTATAAAAACAAATTTATTTTGGAGAAACTTTGTTAATTCTAAGTTTGATATTTAAAAGTTGAAAGATTAGGGAAAGATTTTGATCATTTTGTCATAGAGAAAACTGATCAACTTTGCTTAATAAAAACTGATGAGATATTTCTTTTTTTTAAAGATAAATTATTACATTTTTCGTAAAGAAATTATTTTTTCTAAATATTTAATTAATGAGATTCTGATAAATTTTCCTAAAAAAAATAATAATCAAATTATCATAAATTTATGTTTTATAAATTTTTCTTAAAGATCAAGTGATTAGATTCTGCTCATTATTTGTTAAATATTTTTTTATATTTTGATAAATTTTTCTTAAAAAAAATTTCCTTTGTACAGAAAAATGATTAAGAATTTTTTTAAAATCAATTTTTTTCCAAAAGAAAAATTCGATCAGATTCCTCTTAATTTTTCCTATAGGTACCAGATTCTCATAATTTTGTTCAGAAAGAAAAAAGTGTTAATTTTATGATCCATAAAGAAAAAGTGATCAGATTTGCATAACATCTTCTTAGAGAAAAGACTAATCAGATACTAATTAGGATCTTAAGTGATCAGTTAAGGATTAAGTTTTCTTAAAGATCAAGTGATCACAGTCTGTTTAATATTTCTTAAACAAAAATTTGTATATTTTATATTTTTCATAAAAACTACTTTTTCTACAGAAAAAAATTTCAGAGTTTTCTCTAAATCTAAAAGGGATAAAAATTTGTAAAATTTTCCATAAAGAAAAATTTGATCACATTATTATTAATTTTTCATAAAGAGATCGGTTCCTTATAAATGTTTTCCTAAAGAAAAAAGAGATAAAATTCAGATCAATGTTTCATAATGAAAAGTTGATCAAGGTTTAATCAATAATCATAAAGAATACTTTGATCAGCTGTTGAGAAATTTTTACAAAAAAGTGATCAGCTGTTATTTGTTTTTAAAAGAAAAAAATATTTCAAAACTTTTTCGAAATCAAAGAATTTGTGAAATTTTTCCCTAAATAAAAATTTTATCAGATCCTAAATTTTTTGAAAAAAGTGATCAAATTCTAATCATGGTTTCATAAAGAAAAGGTGATCAGCTGTTGATCAATTTTACCTAAAGAAAAAAGTGATCAGCTGCTGATAAAGGAAAAAGTAATCAGTTTCTCATCAATATTTCCTAAAGAAAAAGTGATAAGATAAAATTTAAAAAAAAGGAAACTGATTCTGATCAAATCAATTTTCTGATCAGATCTGATTCTGATCTTATCACTTTTTCCTGACCGATCACATTCTGATAAATTTTTTCCAAAAAAAATATGATCATATTCTGGTAAATTTTTCCTTAAGACAAAAGTTATTTAATTCTAATCAAAATCGAATATCGACCTTTCAGATTCAAATTCTTAATAATTTTTCCTTAAGAGATCAATGTTTTATATCGAAAAGATGATCAAATTCTAATCAATGATTTCTCCTACAGAAAAAAGTGATCAGCTACTGATCAATTTCTCCTAAAGAATAAAAATGATCAGCTGCTGATAAAGGAAAAAGTAATCAGTTTCTGATAAATTTTTCCTAATGAAAAAGTGATCAGATTTGGATGAAATTTTCTTTAAGAAAATAGTGATCTGGTTCTGATCAAATCAATTTTCTGTTAAGAACTGATTTTGATCTAATACATTTTTTCTGTGGAAAACACCGATCATTCTGTTCAATTTTTTCCAAAGAATATAATGATCAAATTCTGGTCAATTTTCACTTAACACAAATATTATCAAATTCTGATCTCAATGATCAGACCGTGATCGACCTTTCCTAAGGAAAATTGTAAGATTTGGATAAAATTTTGATCGATTTTTCATGGAACAAAAATTAAAATTTTTCAAAAAAGTTCTCATAACTATAAACAATTAATTTCTTTAAAGTACTTAATCATATAAATTGAAAAAAAAGAAAAGTTCATAAATGTTCATATTTTCAACATAAACAAAGGCCAACATTGTTTAATTTAAAATGAAAAGTTTTTTCCTGTTTTAAACGAAACCTCATTTATGTGGGTAATGTTTATGTCAAGATAAAAAAGCAGCAACAGAATTTTTAAGCCAAAACATATGTTAAGGCGGCTGCTTTGAAACATTTTTTTTCAACAGCAGTTTTAAATAACTTATTAATTTCAAACAAAAATTAAATGAAGCAAACACCCTGTATATGATGGAAAAAAATCCACTAAAATAAATACAACAAAACCGCACCTAAATTTGGTTACATAAAAAAAGCTAAACATTAATGTTTTAAATATAAACAATAAATAATGTTTTTTTTTTTAATTTAACTGTGGTCAGTTATGTTTTATCTTAAAGGAAAAATAAAAAAGATCTTTTATAAATTATATGTAAACCAATAAGTTTTATTTAGAATTTAAATGTACATGTTATGTTTTTTATCTATTTATCTGTTAATCCTCTCTAGAGGATGCCAAAAGTTGAAAGAACTCATTTGTTGTTTGGTTATTTTTTTCTCTGTTAAATACATGCATTTGTTTAGCCTCATTATACATTTAAAAGTTTTTGCTTTAAAAATTCTGTTTCTGTTTTATGTATATTTGGTGTTATTTGTTTAAGCCAAAAGATTTTTTCAATATAAATAGTTATTATTATTATTTTATTATTTTGGTGCTTTTTGTTTGGAATTATGGCAGATTTTGTTTGTTATTTTATGGCTATTTTTATTGAATTTCAATAGTGCAATATATATTTTTAAATGTGGGATTATAGAAACAAACTGCAGTCAGTTGTGTTTGGCTTTTTTTTGTTGCTGCATGCATTCTAGTCTTAAGTGTATATAAAACCAGTAATGCACAAAGTTTGCGGCGATTTAAAGGAATGTAAAGTTAAAGGAATTTAAAGGGACTTAAGGATAATATTTATCTTCAAATTAGTTTTTTAAATCTGTTGAAAACTGTCTAAAAAGTAAGGACTTTTTTCAGCATATTTGCAAAATTAAAAATTCATCAGCAGAACTAAAGCAAGACTAGTCTTGCTGAAAGTAATCATAGATAGTGAAATGTAAACAAGCAAAGACTTATCTCTTGTTTATAATAACATTTAAGCAATTCCTTACTTTAATGACTTTATTCCTTTATCGAACTGTTAACACTTCTCCGATCACTCGTTGTGGTTAGCCTTATATAGAGTTTTGTGAATATTATTTGTACTTGTACAAGGTTATCTGCCTTGCCAAAGTTTTATGTAAATTTTTTTTTTTTGCTTTGTATAGAAAATAAATTCTAATTGAAAAGCTTTATGCTGCAGATCTTATAAATTATAAATAACTTTTAAAAAACGAATTAAAAATTAAATATCAAATACATAAATGGTAAAAAATTTAAAGTAAAATAAAGATTAATAAATTTTAAAGTTACAATATGAAACAAGTTTTCTTAAAGATAAATTATTAGATTTTTATAAATTTTCTTAAAGAAAAACTTATCAGAATTTGATGAACTATTCAGAAAGAAAAAGTTATCAGATTTTGATTAATTTTTGCTAAAGAAATAGATCATCAGGTTTAAAAGATAAAGTGATAAGAAAGTTTGAAAAAATGGTTTAATGTTTTCCATAAAATGAAGACCAGAATCTGATCAAAGTTTTCACAGGAAAACAATCTTATTCTGATCAGTGTTTTTAAATATTAATATATTTAAAATTTACAAAAATTATCAAGGATTATTAAAGATAAATGTTTAGATTCTTATAAATTTTCCTAAAGATAAAGTGATCAGACTCAGATAAACTTTTCATAGATATCAAGTGATCAGATCAAAATATTTTGTTTAAGAAAAAGGTCATAAAAACAGATAAATTATCAGATTCTGATCAAGGTTTCTAAAGGAAAACGATCTGCTCATGATCAGTGTTTTCTTAAAAATAAATTATTAAATTCTTATAAATTTTACTAGAGAAAAAAGTGATCAGTTTCTAATGAACTTTTCATAAAGAATAAGTGATCAGATTCTGAAAAAATGTGTTAAAGAAAGAGGTCATCAGATCAGAAAAATCTCTGATGAAGCTTTCATAGAGGTAATGGGATCAGATTCTGAAAAAAAAAGATCATCAGATCAGAAAAAATACCAGACTCTGATCAAAGTTTCTAAAGGAAATCGATCTGCTTCTGATCAGTGTTATCTTAAAAATTAATAATAAGATTCTAATAAATTTTATTAAAGAAAAAAGTGATCAAAGGTAAACTTTTCAGATTTGATAAAGAAAGAAGTCATCAGATCAGAAAAAATACCAGACTCTGATTAAGATTTCGAAAGGAACACGATCTGATTCTGATCTCTGTTTTCTAATGAAAAAATATTAAATTCTAATCCATGATCCCTAAACAAAAACAAGAGAACAAAAGAAGATATAGCAGATGCTGATCAATAATATGATGAAAATATCTATTATTTGAAAATATATTAAATGATTTTAATAGATTTTTTTTCTATAGAGAGAATTGTGAGATTTTGATCACTTTTTTTCAAAGAAAATTTATAATAAAACAATTATAGGATTCTGTCTATTCTTTCCTAAAAAAAAATTTAAATTTTTAATCTAAAAAAAGCTTTACCGAGCAAAATAATCAGATTCTGATTATGTTGGAACTTATCACTTCGCTATTTAGCATTTTAATGTTTTGTTTTTTATTCAGGAAAACTCATTCGCCAAAAATTTTATAAAAAAAGTGTTACTGAATTGACATCAAATTTTATAAAAAAAAGTGTTACTGAATTGACATCAAAGTTTTTATAATTTTTCAATAAAACCAATTGCCAAAGTATGCACGGCTAGTTCTCCAATCAACAACAAGAATATAAAAAACACACAATAAAATGACAACGATGCCTTGTCAAAATTACAACGGTTTGTAGCCAAAATGATAACTGTTTGTTATTTAAATTTTATACACATCCATTGTCTAAATGTTAACAGACGTTGTAAGCTCACTTTTGACAAGAAATTGTATCAATTTTGGTACTTTTCTTTCGGTTATTTTCTTTGTGTATAATTGTCAAAGTTTTTTAAAGTTATTAACTAGTTTAAATTTACTTTAATAAGTGCATTTTAAAACCTCGTGCTGAAATTTTTACCTCAAATTATAATAAATTTTGAAATTCATAAACAAATATAATTATTTTAAAGACATATTCCCTGTAATAAAAGTTTCATACACATAAATCTCTCCTTAAACATTCATAATTTTTGCGCAACAAAAAGGAAAATATTCGCGCAAAAAATTCAACTTTTTTTGCGTCTTATTTCTTGCATTTTACTCATAAAACGCAAAATGTTGTCTTGTACGTGACTTGCCACAAGTTGCATAAGCTTATAGACACAATGAATGAATGCATGAATGTAGAGATGGTAAGGCGATTTTTTCGAAAGGCATTCTGTAATTTAGTTTTACAAGCAGCCACCATTGAACCATCTCTGTGAGGCAATTGTGAAACGTCGTTTATTTTGACTTTAAGCAGGAAATACTTTAATACTGCCTGGCTGCATTTTGTATATCACAACTTAAAAGATCTGCATGCTTTTTGGTTAGGTCGTTGTTGCAAATGTGGTGGCACGATATTTGTATTCAAAGGAATCTATTCTAAGGTCGTATTTAAAGCCAAAAAAATAACAAAAGAAAAATAGCCAAAATAGAATGTTAAAGAAAATTCCGTGAAAAAAAAACAACATAAAGTTTGTTTGTGTTAAATGGATTCCAACTTGAATGAAGCTTAAAAGAAAAACTGGTCTTAAAGTTTGGCGTTTCTTTAACCACCATGGCTATTTTATACATTTACTTTTTAACGTGTTATGTACTGTAACGGTAACTGTAGTTTCCTGTTTCTGTTTACAACTTGTGCTACTGCTGCTGCAACATTGTCTGCCCAACTGCATAAAGATGTTGTAAAGCGAAAAACCAAAAAAACAACAACATATCACAGCAGTGGCATGGCTCGTTAAACTTTTTACTGTGTTCAATGCGCGTGTTACAAATTTCTCTGCTTTGCATTTCTTTCATTATTTTTGGATTTTTTCTTTTTTTTTCTTATTATGTATTTGAAGTAGTTTCTTATTTATAAATTCTTACAACTTTCAGTAAGAGCCATTTTATCGATACTGGTTGTCTAAAGATGAAAATAAAATTTTAAAGAGAAAATGTAACCAGAATTAAGGCATTTTATTAAGTATTTTTTAACCAGTATGTTGTTTAAATGCATTTAAACCTGTTTATGAAAAAACACACCGTTCAAGTTTTTTGTTTTATTAGTTTCTTTCAATTCGTATAAATAAATGAAACCATTCAACCAACCACCTACAATTTCTCTGTTGTGTTTTTTATTATATTATTTTCAAAACGTGAAAAATTACTACAACATTTTGTTTATATTAAATGCAGTTCTTAGACCCACATCTAAATTAACCAAATTGAACTGATTTTACTGCACATTTAAAAAAATAAACTACACAATAACAAATTAACACCTTAACACTTGCATATTTGTTTGCTTAAAAAAAAACATTCATTCATTCAAAGAAAAAGTTATAAATAAATAGTCAAGTCAATTCATTTAAAATAAATTTTATTCAAATTTGCATTTTAAATGAACGTGTAGGTACATGAAACAGTGAAGTATAAAATACTAGCAATTTTCTATCTTCCCAAACGGTTTTTGGTTCCTGAGTAAATTCCTTTTTAACATCTTTCTTAGTCTTGACGTAAACTTGGCAACCCTGTTAAGATATCTTATTTTAAATCCCACAGTCTTACTGGAAACCTAAACTTTAACTGCTTCGGGTGGGTCCAATTTTAGCAGAATTATTGCTAAATCTGATCCGCCAAACATCAAAAATCATGCATTTCCATAGCAAAGTTTTTGTTTAAAAGTTTTTGTTGAAATATCAGCATTTATGTGCTATTGTCAACCCTGGAAATCTAATTTTTGTGAATTTTTTTCGTGCTCTACACATGGACTTACATCCCATTAAAATCGGTTTAGTTATTATGAACTTATGGTGTATTAAACATTATAGCATGTTTTAAGCAATTTTTCTTAATGTGAACTTGGCAATCCTGTCAAAATAGATTTTTTTTAAATCCCTTAATCTTTTTTGACCCCTGATCCTTTAAGTGCTTTTAGTGGCTCCACTATTCCCGGTATTATAACAATGTTTCTTTCCCATTCATAATAGGAAATATTTTACTTCTTTGTTACATATGGCAACCCTACTAAACTAAATTTTATAATTATATACCTTCTCTATTCATAGTATATGGTTTCATTAAAATCAGTCCTGTAGTTCCCCCGATATTCGACTATGAAGTTAGATTGCTTTATCCATAGATAAAAAAACAATTTTAATCTATTGCTAAGACCTGGCAACCCTGCCAATTAAAATTTTCAGAAAGACTTTTAGTTCCCCTATCGATAGCATATAGTAGCATTCCGCTTGGACCCTTGGTTCCCGAGTTATTCCACTTTTAAATAATCCCACTTTTTCTTAGATTTCTGAGAGATGGCAACCCTGGATCGACCTATGGTCAGCGCCATCTATTGGCCGACATGATTTTTCATCTGCAAAACAAATTTTGAGTCACCAATAGATGGCGCTGATTTTAGCAAATTTAGCAACGGCTTTTTGTTAACAAATTAGCACTCACATGCTATTGGCAACTCTGGAATTCTAATTTTTGTGAATATTTTTTTATGCTTAAACGTTAACCCTGGTCCCATTAAAATCGGTTCAGTTATTGGGGACTTATAGTCTATTAAACATTACAACATATTTTTAGCAATTTTTTTTCATGTAAACTTGGCAACCCTGCCAAAATAGGTTTTTTTAAATCTCCTAATCTTTCTAGACCTCTAGACCTTCAAGTCCTTCCAGTGGGTCCAATATTCCCGGAATTGTTACAATGTTTTGATTCCCATCAATAATAAGAAATATTGTACTTGTTTGTAAAACCTGGCAACTCTACCAAATTAAATTTTATAGTTCTATATCTCCTCTATCCATAGTATATAGTTTCAACCAAATCAGTTCTGTAGTTCCCCTAATATTCGACTATGAAGTTAGATTTCTTCATCCCTAGATAAAAAATCAATTTTAACATACTTTTAAAACCTGGCAACCCTACCAATTCAAATTTTCAGAAAGACCTTAAGTTCCCCTGTCGATAGCATACAGTAACATTCCGATTGCACCATTGGTTCCCGAGTTATTCGACTTTAACGTAATCCCACTTTTTCATCGATTTCTGAGAGTTGGCAACCCTGGATCGACCTCTGGTCAGCGCCATCTATTGGCCGACATAATTTTGCATCTGCAAAACAAATTTTGAGTCACCAATAGATGGCGCTGATTTTAGGCCGAAATGCGGCATTGCCAACATCAAAAAAATATGCATTTCCATAGCAAATTTAGCAACGGCTTTTTGTTAACAAATTAGCACTCACATGCTATTGGCAACTCTGGAATTCTAATTTTTGTGAATATTTTTTATGCTCTAAACGTTGACCCTGGTCCCATTAAAATCGGTTCAGTTATTGGGGACTTATAGTCTTTTAAACATTACAACATATTTTTAGCAATTTTTCTTCATGTAAACTTGGCAACCCTGCCAAAATAGGTTTTTTAAATCTTTTAATCTTTCTAGACCTCTAGACCTTCAAGTGCTTCCAGTGGGTCCATTATTCCCGGAATTGTTACAATGTTTTGATTCCGATCAATAATAAGAAATATTTTACATATTTGTAAAACCTGGCAACCCTACCAAATTAAATATTATAGTTCTATATCTCCTCTATCCATAGTATATAGTTTCAACCAAATCGGTTCAGTAGTTCCCCTTATATTTGACTATGAAGTTAGATTTCTTCATCCCTAGATAAAAAATCAATTTTAACATACTTTTAAAACCTGGCAACCCTGCCAATTAAAATTTTAATAAAGACCTTAAGTTCCCCTGTCGATAGCATACAGTAACATTCCGATTGGACCATTGGTTCCCGAGTTATTCGACTTTAAAATAATCCCACTTTTTTATTGATTTCTGAGAGATGGCAACCCTGGATCGACCTCTGGTCAGCGCCATCTATTGGCCGACATGATTTCGCATCTGCAAAACAAATTTTGAGTCACCAATAGATGGCGCTGATTTTAGACCGAAATGCGGCATTGCCAACATCAAAAAATATGCATTTCCATAGCGAATTTAGCAACGGCTTTTTGTTAACAAATTAGCACTCACATGCTATTGGCAACTCTGGAATTCTAATTTTTATGAATATTTTTTATGCTCTAAACGTTGACCCTGGTCCCATTAAAATCGGTTCAGTTATTGGGGACTTGTAGTCTATTAAACATTACAACATATTTTTAGCAATTTTTCTTCATGTAAACTTGGCAACCCTTCCAAAATAGGTTTTTTAAATCTCCTAATCTTTCTAGACATCTAGACCTTCAAGTGCTTCCAGTGGGTCCAATATTCCCGGAATGGTTACAATGTTTTGATTCCCATCAATAATAAGAAATATTTTACATGTTTGTAAAACCTGGCAACCCTACCAAATTAAATTTTATAGTTCTATATCTCCTCTATCCATAGTATATAGTTTCAACCAAATCGGTTCAGTAGTTCCCCTAATATTCGACTATGAAGTTAGATTGCTTCATCCCTAGATAAAAAAGTCAATTTTAACATACTTTTAAAACCTGGCAACCCTGCCAATTAAAATTTTCAGAAAGACCTTAAGTTCCCCTGTCGATAGCAAACAGTAACATTCCGATTGGACCATTGGTTCCCGAGTTATTCGACTTTAAAGTAATCCCACTTATTCATTGATTTCTGAGAGATGGCAACCCTGGATCGACCTCTGGTCAGCGCCATCTATTGGCCGACATAATTTTGCATCTGCAAAACAAATTTTGAGTCACCAATAGATGGCGCTGATATTAGGCCGAAATGCGGCATTGCCAACATCAAAAAATAAGCATTTCGTTAAGGGGCATTGCCAGATCAAAATGATCTGTTTTAGTGCAATTGTAACGACTTTTTGCAATTCAAATGAAAATTTAAAGAATTTAACTGTTTTTTTAAGATTTTTGAGTCGTTTTGAAGGGTTTAAAAGAGAAATTTAATATTTTGAAGGATTAAGCTTGAAAGGAACCTAATTTTGATTGTAAAAGTATAAATAAAACTTGTGTTTTTATAGGTTTTAATTAAATATTTATTGATTTTTATTGTTTTTAACAGGTTTTGTTGATATTAAATTCTATTTAAAGACTTAAAGCTATCATTTGGTTGCTGTTTGTTACGATAGAGGATAGGAAAATACTAACAGATGTTGTCAGACTAAACTGTTGAATCCTTTAGACTTCTTTCAAAGTATTTTTACTGCTTAAGGCTCCATTTTGGCTTCTGGAAAGAAAAATATACAAATTTTACACAATTATTACAATAATAAGTTAGAATTTTAAGAATATTTGTAAAATTTTTGTAATATTTTGTTTTCAAACTATAGGAAACTAAGTATTTGGATTATTGAAGTACATAATAAGAGTTTTTAAAAATAAAAATTAATATTTATTTAAAAACAAATGATGTTTTTTTTCAAAAAAGGGGGTTTAATAAAATGTCACTATATTTTGCACCACTACTGCCTAATTCAAACACTCCGCCTGTGGTCGTACTATAAACTAAAAAAATGTTATTGCTGTTGTTGATTTTTGTTTAAAAATAGTGCACATTTTTCATGTGTATTGTGTCTAATACAAATTCAATGCACTATTAGACACCTCGCTCTCCTTGGCTTCATACACACACCTACGTTCCCTTCCCCTTCTCGCTTTGTGTCTACCAAGGAAAAGCCCTTCAAGTTTATGGCTTCTCAATGAAGTTGTTGAGCGTTTTATATTTATTAATGTTCCGTTGTAGTTTTATTTTTCATGTTTTGAATGCGTGTTTTACGAATTGGGAAAAAATTACTTTTCTACGTGATGTTTAAATAGAAAAATGTTGAATATTTATTTATTTTTATGTAAGTATTTAAAAATAAATACGGATATATAGTTGAAAACTATTAATTCAAATAAAAACATGAATTAATTCGTAACCATTTTAAGTTTAAAACATTACATCAAAAGGGAGGGAGGCAAATGGTTTAATGACGTTGAACTGAACTGATAAAAAGAGGTCTTAAATAATTTAACATCTGTTAAAGGTGGCGTTTTCGTAAGGCAATTAATGTATTTGTATTTAAGGTGGTGTTAGATAGGAAGACATTCCCTTAAAGGGAATTCTTAAGGAGAATTTAGTAAATAATTCATAGTTTCTTTTTAAAGTGCATTAGATTTTAGTGTTTAAACTTTAGGAGAGAAATAAAACATTAATTTTATATTAAGTATTTTGATAATTTGTTAGATTTAGTGTTAAAAACTTAAGGGAAAACAGCTGTTTTCTAAAGGTTTTAAATATAAAATGTTGTTAAGGTAATGAAAAAAGTTATTCAAGTTCGAACGCTACAAGAGTGTGAATTATTCCCTTTATAGATTAAAGCACCCTAATGTTAACTCATTAAGTTTACAGTTAAAGTTCACTTATACTTCAGTTCCAGGTCGGTTCTAGTTCAGTTCCAATTCCAGTTCAATTCTAGTTCAGTTAAGTTCAGTTAAGTTCTAGTTTAGTTCTAGTTCAGTTCTAGTTCAGTTCTAGTTCAGTTCTAATTCAGTTCTAGTTCAGTTCTAGTTCAGTTCTAGTTCAGTTCTAGTTCAGTTCTAGTTCAGTTCTAGTTCAGTTCTAGTTCAGTTCTAGTTCAGTTCTAGTTCAGTTCTAGTTCAGTTCTAGTTCAGTTCTAGTTCAGTTCTAGTTCAGTTCTAGTTCAGTTCTAGTTCAGTTCTAGTTCAGTTCTAGTTCAGTTCTAGTTCAGTTCTAGTTCAGTTCTAGTTCAGTTCTAGTTCAGTTCTAGTTCAGTTCTAGTTCAGTTCTAGTTCAGTTCTAGTTCAGTTCTGGTTTAGTTCTAGTTCTGGTTTAGTTCTAGTTCTGTTCTAGTTCTGTACTAGTTCTGTTCTAGTTCTGTTCTAGTTCTGTTCTAGTTTTGTTCTAGTTCTGTTCTAGTTCTGTTCTAGTTCTGTTCTAGTTCTGTTCTAGTTCTGTTCTAGTTCTGTTCTAGTTCTGTTCTAATTCAGTTATAGTCTAGTTCTAGTTCAGTTCAATTTCAATTATTCCCTTTATAGTTAATGGAAAATCTAAAGTTACCACAAAATCAATATATTTGTATTTCAATAAAAAAAAATATCCTAAGAAGAGTTATCCACTATGTTGCAATATTTGCCATACCAACAGTCAATATTATTTTGATGTTGGTTGTTTTACAATTCCAACCACTTTCAAAATCTTAATTTACAAAATACACAAATAGTATTTATTTTTTTTTTTACAAATCTCGACATTTATTATTTACTAGTAAATTTTTTAACTCAAACGTTTGTTGTTTTTATCAATTTCAAAAAAATATATATAAATTTCAAAGCACAAGTGCATAAAACAACAAAATACAAAACAGAAAACTAAAAACACTCGTAATGATAAAGAAAAACTAACTAACAACTTCAATTGTAATAATGTTGATTATAAATGTTGAAAAAAAAAACAACATAAATACTAGTTGTGGTGGTCGTTTTTTCTATAATTTATTTTCAGTTTTTTTTTTGTAAAAGAAAATCTGAAAAAAAATAATTACTAGATTTACAACTTTTCTTTCTTTTAAAGCTTTTTGAAAACAGAAAAAATATGTAATAGAAAATATACAAGAAAAATTTACTAAACGTAACGAGGAAAAATTGCTGTGGCGATAAATAACAAAGGAAAAGTTGTATTAATGCAACAACTCCAGCAGCATCGGCAAGTGTTGCATATAGCCCAGCAAACATTTCAATTACAATGAAACCTACAATTTCAGTTCTGATTCAGCTGTCTTTCAGTAAAATTCTAGTTCAATTCTAGTTTAGTTCTAGTATAGTTCTAGTTCAGTTTTAGTTCACTTCTAGTTCAGTTCTAGTTCTAGTTTAGTTCTAGTTTAGTTCTAGTTTAGTTCTAGTTTAGTTCTAGTTCAGTTCTAGTTCAGTGTTAGTTCAGTTCTAGTTCAGTTTTAGTTTAGTTCTAGATCAGTTTAAGTTTAGTTCTAGTTCAGTTCTAGTTCATTTCTAGTTCAGTTCTAGTTCATTTCTAGTTCAGTTCTAGTTCAGTTCTAGTTCAGTTCTAGTTCAGTTCTAGTTCAGTTCTATTTCAGTTCTAGTTCAGTTCTAGTTCAGTTCTAGTTCAGTTCTAGTTCAGTTCTAGTTCAGTTCTAGTTCAATTCTAGTTCAGATCTAGTTAAGTTCTAGTTCAGTTCTAATTCAGTTCTAGTTCAGTTCTAGTTCTAGTTCAGTTCTAGTTCAGTTCTAGTTCAGTTCTAGTTCAGTTCTAGTTCAGTTCTAGTTCAGTTCTAGTTCAGTTCTAGTTCAGTTCTAGTTCTAGTTCAGTTCTAGTTCAGTTCTAGTTCTGTTCTAGTTCAGTTCTAGTTCAGTTCTAGTTCAGTTCTAGTTCAGTTCTAGTTCAGTTCTAGTTCAATTCTAGTTCAGTTCTAGTTGACTGACTCATCGTCATCAGCGAGACACCTTTTTGAACAACAACACACAATCACAATACAAAAAGTTGCAATAGTATTGTCGACATTCTAACAAAAAATAAATAAATTTATTGTTGATAAAAAACCTTAAACAAATAAATAAAGAGTCAAGTAGCAATAAGCAAAAGTTGAGTAAAGAATACAAATGTTGCAATAATTATCATAAAATAAAAAATAAAATATTTTTTCTATAAACAGTTTACATTCGAAGCAAACTCAATGAACAACACCAAGAATAACAACAATATTTCTTGGGCAAAATAAACAAACAGCACCAGCAGCAACAACAAATAAATGACAACTATGACAGAATAAACGACCAAGTAGCCAGACATATAGACGCATACATTTTCACATCAAATGAATTCTTTTATATTTGATTTAATTTTTTTGTTGTCGCTGCTGCTCACGACTAGAAGAATTAGTAATGTTGATGACGATAATAATGCGACCCTATAACGCCGAAGACAGGCACTCTCAAAAGTGAATGGACAAATTTTAAAATACATATAATAAAGATTTATAGATGAAAATTGTGTTATTAACAATATTTTTTAGTTATAGGTAGTATAACTAATTAAAAAAAAATATTTTAATTAATTTTATCAAAATCTGGACCATATTTAAAAGACGTTTAATTAAACATTTATTTCCTTATTCATAAACATTTATCAGAGGTTTATTGGAACAAATTTTGTATGAAAATTTGATTTATAAACCTTTAATAAAAGTTTATAAATGATAAATCAATAATAATTACCAAATAAATAAACTAATTAATTAAAAATTTATATTTGACTTAACTTTGGCATAAAATCAAAAAATACTTTAATAAACGCAATTTTCTGTTAGTGTAAACACACTATTAATCAATTTCACTGAGTTGCTAGCGATGAGTGTATTATTCTATAAATTTTCGATATTTTTGGTAGATTTATAAATTTTTCTTTTTCATATAACAGATTTCGACTTATTAATGTGATCACTAATGCGAAACAATAAATGTTTAAAATGTGGGGTGCGTAGCAAAGTATTTCTCTATTTCACTCTTAATAAATTATTTTGAAAAATACACATATTCATTCGTTCGCATAATGAATGGGTTGATGCAGTTAAAAACATTTTTGCTAGTGGGTTGTTTTAAACACACACACACATCAAGCCCCAGTGACTTTTAACAAATGTTAAGAAATATTTTCGTTGTTTAGTATTCAATTTGTTTTATTGCGGAAAACTCGTAAAAGTTTCACGCCCACCAAATTTGATTGATTTCAGATTATAAATCAAGGTTGATGTTTAAAGAGATAAGTTTTTGATTTTTAGAAAAAGTGGATTCAGTTATATACATATATACATATCTGGCAAGATCACATGACGAAAGAGTTTTAAAAGCTGTGAAAATAATGGAAAATATTTTCTTAGTTCAGTTCTAGTTCAGATCAAGTTCAGTTCTAGTTTAGTTCTAGTTCAGTTCTATTTTAGTTCTAGTTCAATTCTAGTTCAGTTCTAGTTCAGTTCTAGTTCAATTCTAGTTCAATTCTAGTTCAGTTCTAGTTCAGTTCTAGATCAGTTCTAGTTCAGTTCTAGTTCAGTTCTAGTTCAGTTCTAGTTCAGTTCTAGTTCAGTTCTAGTTCAGTTCTAGTTCAGTTCTAGTTCAGTTCTAGTTCAGTTCTAGTTCAGTTCTAGTTCAGTTCTAGTTCAGTTCTAGTTCAGTTCTAGTTCAGTTCTAGTTCAGTTCTAGTTCAGTTCTAGTTCAGTTCTAGTTCAGTTCTAGTTCAGTTCAGTTCAGTTCAGTTCTAGTTCAGTTCTAGTTCAGTTCTAGTTCAGTTCTAGTTCAGTTCTAGTTCAGTTCTAGTTCAGTTCTAGTTCAGTTCTAGTTCAGTTCTAGTTCAGTTCTAGTTCAGTTCTAGTTCAGTTCTAGTTCAGTTCTAGTTCAGTTCTAGTTCAGTTCTAGTTCAGTTCTAGTTCAGTTCTAGTTCAGTTCTAGTTCAGTTCTAGTTAGTTCTAGTTCAGTTCTAGTTCAGTTCTAGTTCAGTTCCAGTTTTATTTTAGTTCTAAAAAACATATGAACGCACACTCATCATTTAACGAAGTTATCATAACAGTCTTCTATGTTATGGGATTCTACAAATTTGCTTGTCCGTTACATATCATATCTTTTAAAATTTGCTTTAAAAACCATTTATATTTTTCAACATTTTCTATTACTTCTCTTCTATGCATTCGACCACAAATATTTCAATCAAACTTCCCCATAATCTTGCATCAAACAATAAATTGCTGCTGTTTGTTTGTTGCAACGAAGAAAAAATATACATTTCACTTCACATCTTTCAATGAAGAACAAATCCTATATAGTTTTTGAATGATTGCCATTCACTAAATGCTGCAAGCAGATATTATAGTTTTTTTACGAAAACTTTTTTTGACATGTGTTCTTTAGCTACTTTTATCGAAAAAGTATAATGAAAGAAACTTTATCTTGAAAAGAATTCTAAAAAAAAGGAACTACTGTTTGTTTGCTAAAAAATAATATATATGTTCTTCTTGTGTTTTTTTTAGTTTTGATATAAAAGATAGATAGACAAGACAGTTAGTTAGTGGAGTGATTTGTAATTTGATATCATTGATTTAAGAAAGGATGGCAGAAAAGAATACAATACAACAACCATAAATTGTGGTTGAATAACAGGATAGCAGTAACAAAAAAACGCAAACAAAGAACAGGTGCTTTAACAAAACCCCAGAATTTTGTGTGCCAAATGTATTAAATAAAACAATCTTTATTTAGTTATGTAATTAAAACCCTAATTAAACTTTTTGAAAAACGAATATTTTTAAATTTCTTACAAAAAAATCCCTTAATTAACACAAATCGTTAAGCGAACTTTTAATCATAAAAATTATTTTATTTAAAAAGTAATTAAATTCATATGTGGCAAGTTTATTTCATCCACATTAACATATTTAGAATATCATAAAAATGAATCAACATATTTAAAAGTCTATAAAAAATCATACCGAACAATGTCAAAACATGAAATGGGATTAGCTGGTTGCCTGTGGATAATACTTCTGATATAATACTAATGAAATCCACAAAAGCAGTGAACATTGTGGTAAAATAAATTAACAATAAAAAAGTGGGGTGATGAAACTTTGAAAACCATTAAAATCAAATGGTTGCTAAAATATAACAAATACGAGACAAAATAAAATACTTGAAAATACATAAAAGGCGATTTTTATGTGGATTCTAAAGAAAAAAAAACAAACACACACTCACGCCACTTTAAAAAATAAAAAGTCCATTTTTAGAAAGAGTGGAACTGCGGCAAGCGATAGTAATGCCAGATTATAAAAATCTTCTGGAAAGCTAAAGCACCTCAATGACTAGGCAAGAGACTGAATGGCTTGGCCATAAATAAGACTTTAGAATACACTACAGACTAGACTATACAGTAAACTATAGAAAAAATTATAGACTAGACTAAAGAAAAAACTACAGACTAGACTATAGAAAATACTATTTACTAGACTGTAGAATAGACTAAAGACTAGACTATCGACATGACTATAGACTAGACTATAGACTAGACTTTAGATTAGACTATAGACTAGACTATAGACCAGACTTTAGACTAGACTATAGACCAGACTTTAGACTAGACTATAGACTAGACTATAAACTAGACTATAGACTACAACATAGGCTAGACTATAGATTAGACTACAAACTAGGATATAAACTAGACTATAGACTAGACTATAGACTAGACTATAGACTAGACTATAGACTAGACTATAGACTAGACTATAGACTAGACTATAGACTAGACTATAGACTAGACTATAGACTAGACTATAGACTAGACTATAGACTAGACTATAGACTAGACTATAGACTAGACTATAGACTAGACTATAGACTAGACTATAGACTAGACTATAGACTAGACTATAGACTAGACTATAGACTAGACTATAGACTAGACTATAGACTAGACTATAGACTAGACTATAGACTAGACTATAGACTAGACTATAGACTAGACTATAGACTAGACTATAGACTAGACTATAGACTAGACTATAGACTAGACTATAGACTAGACTATAGACTAGACTATAGACTAGACTATAGACTAGACTATAGACTAGACTATAGACTAGACTATAGACTAGACTATAGACTAGACTATAGACTAGACTATAGACTAGACTATAGACTAGACTATAGACTAGACTATAGACTAGACTATAGACTAAACTATAGACTAGACTATAGACTAGACTATAGACTAGACTATAGACTAGACTATAGACTAGACTATAGACTAGACTATAGACTAGACTATAGACTAGACTATAGACTAGACTATAGACTAGACTATAGACTAGACTATAGACTAGACTATAGACTAGACTATAGACTAGACTATAGACTAGACTATAGACTAGACTATAGACTAGACTATAGACTAGACTATAGACTAGACTATAGACTAGACTATAGACTAGACTATAGACTAGACTATAGACTAGACTATAGACTAGACTATAGACTAGACTATAGACTAGACTATAGACTAGACTATAGACTAGACTATAGACTAGACTATAGACTAGACTATAGACTAGACTATAGACTAGACTATAGACTAGACTATAGACTAGACTATAGACTAGACTATAGACTAGACTATAGACTAGACTATAGACTAGACTATAGACTAGACTACTATAGACTAGACTATAGACTAGACTATAGACTAGACTATAGACTAGACTATAGACTAGACTATAGACTAGACTATAGACTAGACTATAGACTAGACTATAGACTAGACTATAGACTAGACTATAGACTAGACTATAGACTAGACTATAGACTAGACTATAGACTAGACTATAGACTAGACTAGACTATAGACTAGACTATAGACTAGACTATAGACTAGACTATAGACTAGACTATAGACTAGACTATAGACTAGACTATAGACTAGACTATAGACTAGACTATAGACTAGACTATAGACTAGACTATAGACTAGACTATAGACTAGACTATAGACTAGACTATAGACTAGACTATAGACTAGACTATAGACTAGACTATAGACTAGACTATAGACTAGACTATAGACTAGACTATAGACTAGACTATAGACTAGACTATAGACTAGACTATAGACTAGACTATAGACTAGACTATAGACTAGACTATAGACTAGACTATAGACTAGACTATATATAGACTAGACTATAGACTAGACTATAGACTAGACTATAGACTAGACTATAGACTAGACTATAGACTAGACTATAGACTAGACTATAGACTAGACTATAGACTAGACTATAGACTAGACTATAGACTAGACTATAGACTAGACAATAGACTTGACTATAGACTAGACTGTATAAGGGTCCCCCGCCCTCCCAAAAAAAAAACTTGTGCTGGATCCGCGGCTGAACTTGACTGTAGACTAAACTTAGACTAGCAACAAAAAAAATCTGGCAACATTTCTAACCCCTAATACCTTAAGTATATCACCGTTATAATCTCAATTCTCAAACCTTTAACACCAAATTAACACAAAAACAATAGAAAAAATACATTAAGATTAAAAAAGTCAAACAACAGGGTTGCAATTTCAATTTTATATTCACATACAAAGATAAAAACAAAAGAAGGATTAAGAACACACACATAGACAAAAAGAACAGCAATAATTTTTATTGTTAAATAAAACTTAGAGAATAAAAAACTGAAAAAATATATGAGTGAATTCAAAGGACATATAAATACACTGCGCATAAAATAAATCCTTATGTTTTGTACAAATAAATCCCCACACTTGTCAAAATATAATTGCCGGATTTCCGTTGTTTTTTTTTATTTTTTGAAATTTTCCTTATTTTGCATAAATTCTACTACATTAATTTGTTAAATGGTAATATTTCTCTCTTTTTCATATAAAGTCCTGCAACAATGTCCTTGATATTAAACGAAATACATAATAATTTATTATAAATGTGCGTAATTCAGCATGTGTAACACGTTTTACTTAAATACTTCGTGTATATTCAAATAAAAAAAATAAAAAATGAATAAAATAGATTTGTTGGGCCAAAGAAAACGTGCATCAAATTACATGACCGTTTATTTTAAGTTTCTTTCAGTATTATCCTTATTTTTTTTTTTTTTGGTTCTGTAATGTAACTGACCATTTAGGTCTTTAATATGGTATAAGAATGAGGGAGTTTATTAAAGTTGTAAGTCGCCCTCTTGGAGTTTATATACAAAATAAGAAATGAAAACAACATGACACCTTAAGTAAACTTTGTACAGCTGTAGAACTTGAACTTTAAGACTTGATGGTTGATAGGAAGACAATTACAGTGATGGAAATAATTGTAAGGATAATATGAACAATATGGTGAATAATATTCTTAAAACGATCTATGTTCCATATAAAGCGATAATAATTTTCTAAATTATATTCTCACATTTTTAACAAATATTTCTCAAACTATTTATTTTAATCATTAGAGATTTTGCATTCAATCTTTATATTAAAATTAACAAAATATCAAGTTACTTATGTTTTCAATAATTTTCCTTTTTTTTAAATGGAAGGCGTAGTGTACTTACTATTAGTATCAGTACCGTTACAAACTATAAATTGGTATTTATAGGGCTGAACAACTTTTTTCTTTTATAAATACATCAATTTTAGGGTGATTCAAATAATAGAATTCACATGAAAACTAAAATACGAAAACAAAATATTTAAGTTTTTTATAAAGATTTACACTGTTTCCATTAACAAATCTTTAAAAAGGAAAAAACACAGATAAAGACGGTTGCATTTTTAAAAATAATTGATCGAACTGAAGCACTTAACGGTTAGCGAATTTGATCATGTAAATAATTGCATAAAAAAATATTTTAATATTTTGCGGATTGAAAATAAAAACACCCGGCTTTAAAACATAAAATTGCTACATTGACGAAAGAAATAACCTAAAAGAGATTTAACTATTACGACCAAAATAAAACGGTCTTATTATGAGTCATAATGGTTGATCCTTATTATAACAACCGTGGATCGTTGGATATGTAGATCACTCCGCGGTCTTATTTGTGCTTGTAAGACAAAACTGTATCTATGAACTTTTTAAAACAATCATCAATTGTTGGGTAATGGGTTGTACTTCCATAACCACTTACATTTCAATGACTACCACCTATCGTTTGCATTATTTAGATGTTCTCTTGTAATGACTCTGGTATAAACTGATATAGAAGTTCTTTATTTTTGACTTTGTCATTTAGTTTGCACATTTTATTTGATTGTGTTTTAATAATTTGTATGTGACGCGCAATAAAATAACTAAGCAGTGGTGCAGTGAATAGAGCACTGTACCTGTATCTAGCGGACTCTTTTTAGTTTGCACAAAAATTAAAAGAACTTACTAAACAACTTATTTGTAAAAGAAATTGCAAGTACTTCTTTAACTCTCTATTTGTAAGCGGGCGTGGAAGTACACTTTTTCAATGCTGAATTGTAACGAATGAACGATCTTTTTGGATTTAGACCTAAAAAACCCGATTTTGCAATTTTAAAGTTATTATATTTGGGGTACAGTTTTTATTGACGAATCGTAAGAAATATATAAAGTCTAGTAATATGGCTTTATTGAATTATTAATCAGAAATATAACATTTACCCGATACTACCATTATGTTAAAAGACGAAGTGATTCGCGAATTAAGGAGTTTGCTTATCTTTTAAAGTTTTTACTTCAAAGTAAGTGTTGAATGAGTCAAATGTTTGGATCTATAATGAATATAGCTGCTTTTATGTTAGGATTTGTTTGATAAAACCCTTGCCATTGTAAAACGGACGTCAGAAGAATACATGCGAATCTTAATTTAGGATTTTATAAGAGTTCCCTACCTGACAAAGTTAACAGTTGTGTCAATTAAATTATTTAAATAGATCGTTTGTAAATGGCTTGAAATGGGATCGATCTCACCAGTACTTTGGCGATCGAATCTTGTTCATTGTTATCGTTATTACCTCAAGAGCTACTACTTTAGGAAAGATTGCTGCTTGCTCGTGAATATTCGCGATAATATCACAAACAATTATATTTGAAGAAAAAGAAATGAGAAATTTGTTTTATGATTAATTTATAACAATATTATTTTTCAATTACTTATTGCTTATGATCTTACTAAATTATGAGAAATTGTGTAGTTTTCTCCGACGAATTTCGTTAAACTTTTGCCCAGCATGTGCGTGATTTGACTAACAATTATAGTTTTCTTCCTCTCTACTATTTTCAACAGAACTCAGTTCACACGTTTCTTTATTTTCAACGATTTACTTCAATTCAAACACCGCGTGAACTTACACAAAAATATTTTCAACCCTGAAAAATCCACAAGTCCACTAAACTATATCAAAATATATGTATGTACAACAAACTATACAGGGATGTAAGAATTTACTCGTTTAGCAATTGAAAAGTATAAAGTTAACAACAATTTGTGCCATAACATGACATTAAATCAAAGTTCTTGACATTTTGGCGAGGGCACACTCTGTAACAAATTTCTTATTACAACACTGTTTTACAAGAAAATACATAGAATATGTTGAAGAAAACCATCGTTAGTTTTTAACTTTGGAAAAATCTATTTTCCCAAAAAAAAAAAAAAAAAAAAACAGACTACTTTCTCTAAAAACAGCAATTGTTTTCAAATAGTTTTTTTTTTTTTTTGTAACAAAGTTCTATATATGGAAGTATATAATTGTACATAATATGTATGAGATTTGTAATATTTTTTTTTTGCAACTGTTTCTATGCGATAATTTGCTCTACTGCTTTTTAATAACTGGGTGTGGTTGCTTGCTATTTGTTTGACTTGGTTTGGTTTCAATTCATTTCATTTGATTTGTTTGGGTTTGGTTGGTTATACTGTGAATGGATCTCAATTTACAATGTTTTTTTTTATTTATTTACAAGACAGAATGTGTGTATCTGTTTTTAGTGGATAATTTTATAATGCCTTAATCATCTTATTGACACGCTGTTTATGGAATGATTTACTATATAACAATTATGGTTTGAGTTACATACGATATGAATGTCGTATATCGTTGGAAACTGTGTCGTGTGTTAGTATTATGAATATTTGATGGGTTTATTTGTGAATTTTATACATGACTGTTTTTTCTAGAGGATTAAACATTTCATATGGAAATTAGATAAATATATAAAAGGAATTTCAGGAATTTTTTTAATGAAATTTTTTTGTCGTTGGGGGAAAATAGATTGGTAGGAGAAAAAATTTTTTGCGAAGTATTTAAACTATAACAAAATGAGAAGTTGGAGATGTTTAAAAGCTAGTTACAAAAATAAATAAATAAATTAAAATAGATTGTAAGCTTATTGCAAAGGTTGGATAAGTCACTAAAACCATACAATGTAAAATAATATAAGAAGTTTTATGAGTCTCTTATTTAGCAAATTGGTTGAACTTATCTATGTTACAGCACTAAGCTTTTTTTGTTAGGACCCCTTCATGCTTTTAACAAATGGACGGACGGACAGACGAACGGAAGGACGGACATGACTACATAGAACTTTAAAGTTTAAACAAATAAAAATGCGACTTTAAATTTTAAAACCTTTATTAGAAATATTTAACATTTTCTCAAATATATTTGTTTATATATTTGCGTAATTGAAAATTTTTAAATTTGTTTCGTTAACTTTAAAATTTGCAAATTTTGCTAAAATTGTTACTCTCAATATATATCCTCTTTTAAAAACATTTTCCTCATTGTGCCCTGTCTTTTAAAATTCCTAACATTTCAACCCTTTTTTTCTGTATTTATATAATTTACTAAACTCCTGCTTCTTTTTACATCATGATTTATGCCTTAAAGAGGCTCTAAAAAATTCAAAACAAAAAAACACAATATTTATTTCACTATAAGTGTGTAAAACAAACCAGCAAATAAAATAAAACATGACAGTGCTTTCAAAGTAAAAGGACATACCAGCTAAAAACTCAGCAGTATTCTGACTTTAGAACAAAAAATACAAACATGTTTGCTTCCCTTTAAAGGATTTAAAGCGAGAAGGGTTCGTTCGTTACAACTAATATGATTAAAAATTTACCAGTTGTCATTGAAATCTATACAAATACTAAAGAACAAAATCATATACAGAATTGGTAACTAGAAGAGCATTAGACAATTGTAGAAATTTAAGTTTTTTAAATTGACTGAATGTTATACTCACTTTTAGCAAAAAAATTGGAGCAACTGCATTAGTTTTTGTGTAGCCAATGCTTGTGATCATCTTCGATCAAACCTTAAATCATTTAAACCAGAACTTTGGACAGATGCTCTCGCCAACTATTGAAGGATAAGATCACTTTTGGAACTGTATATAAGTCTGATGCTGTCAACAGAATTTTAAACATTTGTAACGTGTTCTAACAAAATACAACACGTTTTACACGTTCCAGTGAAAAGATTTGCAGTTAAGTTCTAGCTCAATAATCTTTGTTTATAAAGATTTGCAATTTCGAAGCCGATCTAGAGACAACATCAAACGATAAATTTGATTATTTTCTCTTTAAGAAGTTTCATACGTGAGAATTATTGAGTCTAACAATACTTAAAAGAAAAACTCAGCCGATAAGTTCTACCTCACTAATCCGTGTTTAATAAGTTCCCCAAACCAGAATCCGTTCTAGCGATAATATCAAATGCTAATTTTGAATCTTTAGATGTTTCATACGACAGAGTTATTGGTTAAATTGTTCATTAAATAGACAATTTCTAAAGAAGAAAAGATCTGCCAATAAGATCTAGCTCACTAATCTCTGTTTATAAAACTCCACAATTCCGAAACCGCTTCGACATCAAACGATAAGTTTCTTTCTTTTCTCTTCTAGAGAGTTCATCCGAGTAAATCATTTCATTTTGTAGTTGCAATTCGCAAGAAAAGTACTTTTCACTAAAAATCTAATGTTTTACCATAATTTTACCAAAAAATTTCATAATTTTATCAAACTTTTAACAAAAATCAGATGTTTTTCTCAATTTCATGATTTTTAACTAAAATACAAATTTCACCAAAAATGCACTATAGTTCTAATTTTTCTCTAAAAATTATATTTTTCTCTAAAAATTATATTTTTCACTAAAAATTATATTTTTCACTAAAAATTATATTTTTCACTAAAAATTATATTTTTTTACTAAAAATCAAATTTTTCGCTAAAAAATTTATTTTCACTAAAAAAATCTATTTTCACTCAAAATTAAATTTTTCACTTTAATTTCTTTTAAAAATTAAATTTTTTCCTTAACATCATGATTTGTCACTAAAAGACGATTTTAACTAAAATTCAAATTTTTCATTAAAAATCCAATGTTTTACTAAAAATTAAATCTTTTATTCTAATACCAAATTTTCACTAAAAATCCAATATTTCAATGAATTTTTATTAAAAATCCAATTTTTCCTATGTCACTAAAAGCCGGTTGTCAGATCTTACAACGTTGTCAGTAAAATGTTCAGAAAATGTCTAATAATCGTCTGAACTTGCAATTTTTCTTTTGCAACCTTTTCAGAAAAAGCATTACCGAAAATATTGCAAGAAAAAATATGTAAATTAACAGTATTATTAAACATTTTCTGCACATTTTACTGCCAAAGTTGTACGATCTAACAACCGTGTATACATAGCATAAAAGATTCTATTTTATAACAAATTACGAAAATTTCACTATATGATTCACTAAAAGAAAAGAAAGACAATTTTTGTAATCAAAATTGAGGAAAAATTTATTTTGCTCGCTTTCTTGTCTTCTTTAGCTATTTTAGTAAGTTTGACTGTCAACACCCTCATATACTACTTATTACTATCATATATGACATTTTCCCTTTAGTAATGTTTTGACAATTTTTAGCACATTTGTCATTAAATATTAGCTCTCTGAATGGCAATACATTCCAAACATGATGTTTTTTTTTTTCAATTTTCTAATTTAATCATAAATTATGACTTTGGCACGTGTAGCAGACACAACCATCCGACCATCCGCACATTTAAGAGCAATTGAAAAACAAACCCAAAGCCCACAATTGTTTTAAAAAAATTATTTTTGGACGACCATAATACTACACAATTAAATTTCATATTAGGGGTTAAATTAAACTCACACTAATATTTTTGGAAAATACATACAAATGTACCCTTTATTATCTGTTTCGTAAATACTTTTGAGTAGGGTTAGGGGTAGAAGAAGTAATATTGAAAATAGAAATCTATTTTAAATTCAAATTGTTTAATAGTATTTTTTTTCTTTAAATGTCAAATTTGAAAATGTTCACACTTTGTTGTTAGTTTAAACAAGAAAAAAAATTAAGAAATTTTTAGGGTCTTAGCATAAATTCCTCATCAATAATAAATTGTAAAGAGTTTTTAAATGATTATCAATTAAAATTTATGTAATAAAAAGAATGTCACTGTCAAAAACCACAAACCAAATGAAAAGAAAAATGTACTGAATGCTTTAGATTAGATGCTAAATGTGCTAACTTAGGTTTTGTTGTATTTGTTTAGAAAAATTGTAATTTTAAAAAAAATTATTAAAAAAATAACTTTACAACATATCTTTGGTTTTCATAAAATGTATATTCCCTGAAAAATATTTTTAAGAGTATTTGTAACACCAACATCACGTTACACAACTTTTTATATCTTTGTAAGTTTTGTTTTAAAAACATTATTAAATTTATAATTTGTTTATAAATTTCCTATAAGTAGTCACGAATTTGTTTCCATTTACCCTTAAAACAATGTAATTGAACCAATATTATTACTATTATTATTTTTTTAAAGAAAAAAACACTTTTTAATTAATAGAACATGTAAAATGTAATTGAACTAAAAATTTAACAATTGTTAAAAATAATTACATTATTACATTGTTCATGCTATTAAAACTAATTGATGTATTCAATTTCATGTTGGAGATTATTTAAATGAGTTTTATTTTTTTTTTTATAATAAACCAAAAATGGTATAAATAAAAGTTTTACTCACGAATCTATAATTTAATATAATTTGCATGCCATTTTTGGTATGTTGAAAAAAAATGCAATTTATGTAATTAACAAAAATTTTGTTGTATATTTCTTTGTTATTGGCCATGAATGAGATGAATGATAGAAATATGCAACATTGTTGTTATTGTTGAAAAGGAAATGTAAATGTAAAATGTGCTTTTCATAACAGATTTCATTCAATCTTCACAATTAGAAAAATAAAAGACCTGAAATCGTCGATCTCTTCCTCAAGACTTTTTGAGAGGACAGATTTTAAAACATTCATCAGGAACTCTTTATAGCCTAGACCATAGAATAGACTAGAGTACAAATTAGACTCTAGACTATACTATATATATTAGACTAGATTAAATTGTAGACTAGACCATAGATTATAGTATAGACTAGACTCAATATTAGACTATAGACTAGACTATAGACTAGACTATAGACCAGACTATACACTATGGTCTAATTCATATCATTAGACTCAGACTAGACCATAGAATATAGACTAGACTCTAGATTAGACTATGGACAAGCGCATACACTATACTGTAAACTGGACTTTGGATTATAGCATAGACTAGATCATAGACTAGACTACAGACTAGACTATAGACTAGACTATAGACTAGACTATAGACTAGACTATAGACTAGACTATAGACTAGACTATAGACTAGACTATAGACTAGACTATAGACTAGACTATAGACTAGACTATAGACTAGACTATAGACTAGACTATAGACTAGACTATAGACTAGACTATAGACTAGACTATAGACTAGACTATAGACTAGACTATAGACTAGACTATAGACTAGACTATAGACTAAACTATGCACTAGTCTAGAGACCAGAATATAGACTAGGTTTTAGGCTACCTAGTCTATTTTTAAGTCCAAAGTTTTATTTAGCTAAACTTTGTATTAAATTTTGAGTTTTCTTGAACAACATTTCAGTTTAAATTTTCTTTCAACTTTTTCCCAACTAATAACTAATATTTTCAAAATAACCATGCAAATCCATTATATACGAATATACAAGTTTAAAAAAGTTCACTGCACTATATATTGTTTTTAATAACAATATTTATTTTAAAAATGTTTTAGTTTAAAAAAAAAACCTCAAATAAATAATTTAAAATTTTTATCTGGCATATAAAATAACATAATTGTATTCAGCAGTACAGATGGTTTGTGGTTGTATATAAACCATAATTATTAGTTGTTTATTAAACAATTTAAAAATATAAAAAATAAAACACAACATAACATAACTGGCGCCATACATATTTATTTAACTTAATTTTTAGCCATTGAAGCAAACAATGTTTGCATACGAAATTAGTTGGGCACGTTATTGATATGGGACCCAAAAAAAAAAAAAAATGGGGAAAATTAATTAAATAATCATTAAATTTATGCATAGAAACTTAATGGGCGAATTTTTGTACATGTGAGTAAAAGAAAAACTCCTTTTGTTTAAGTTTATTAAATGAAAAAACTTTATGTTTTATAATAAGACAAGGTCATATAAAGTCTTTTGTTACAATTAATGGAAAAAGTATTTGTGCAATTGTATAAGAAAAAAAGGCAATTTAAAACTAATTTTTTTAAAGTAGGTGCAACAGTTTTTCTTATTTTCTAAATTTATTAAGCAGTCCTCGCATATGGCTGTTAAATAAACCTGCTTAAAGCTTTAACAAACCAATTACTAAAGTCTACAATTATTTTATTTGCTTCTTTGCTTTTTAAACATTGCCATACAGCCACCCATAAATCTTTTTGTTAATTGTGTAAAAAAATGGTAAAAAAAATTACATAAAATTATTTTCTCTTAATAATTACTTTTTTGGTCAATTTCATATAAACGAGTAAATATTAAATGTCTAAACAATTATTGGCTAAAAACTGGAAATCGAAAGTGATTAATGGTTAAATATTTTACCCAACAGCTGCAGCATCAGCAACGAGATAAACAGACTGACAGACGGTGTGACAGACAGACAGACAGACAGACAGAAAAACTTTAAACTGTTGAAAACATTAAAAAAAAAAGAGTAAAACTTAAAAAACTAGTCAATCAAATAAAATCAATAATAATTGATTTTTTAAACAAAATATAGCAAACAACATAATTTATACAAAAACTTGTTGGACAAATAATTGTAAGCAGAAATAATTAAAAAAATGAGTAAAAGACAAATTGTTTAAACTAAAGAAAAGTAAATTGAGTAAAAGTGTAGTAAAGTCCAAGCAAAAACTTTCAGTGCCTGGTAATGGGTTAAAATGCACAAAACGTACAGTTTTTATATCTTAACGGAGAAGCTTTCTAATGAATAAGAAAGTATTTATTTAACACATTATTAATAAGACGTTATTTAAGTACTTTTTTGTAATCAGAACGATATGTTGTAGTTATTGAAAAGTATGTTAATGGGACAGTGGTTACATTTGCCAGTATTTATTTAACACATTATTAACAAGACGTTATTAAAGTACTTCTATGTAATCAGAATGATAAGTAGTAGTCATTAAAAAGTATGTTAATAGGACAGTGGCTACATTTACCAGCCATTACCAAGTTTTTGATGGGGTATTTGTAATTTTGATTACTCAATACTTCTATTAAAAATCCCAGCAAAAATAAAACGAAGTACTTCTAAAATAATAACATTTATCACCAATTCAAAAGTAGCACTAAGTGACTTAGATAACCTTCTGTGGAAGTGTTATTTATTGACTTCCAAAGAAGTCAATTCATTCCAAATTTAATGTATATTTTTTGTACTGAAAAGTTTTTGATTAACACGTCGATGTAAATGACGGCTATACGTCTTATAACTTCTAAAAATAGGACATAAAAATTACTTCCAGAGTATGACTTCAGATGTAGTGAATTTGGAACTTGGATTTAAAAAGGACACCTCCTTATGACAAGCCCTTGATCAAATCACTTCTTCAGATCTTTTTCATTACTTCCATGGAGTAAATTCTACTTCTTCTCTATTTCGCTCCTTTGGAAGTTTTATTTTTGCTGGGAATTATTTTTATGTAATCGTTACTATTCAATGTTTTTTGTAACTTAAATCGACGTTTAAAAATTCTCCTTTTTTTAAAAATCTTTTTTTTTCTCAATTTATAAAATAATTAAATTTGTCATGGCGCTAAAAAATATAACTCTGAAAGTAATCAATGGTACACTATTCTGTTAAACAGTTAAAATGATCACTAACTCTAATAATTTGTCTTTTTTATTTAGATATCAAATCATTATTATTTAGCAAAGTTTGGCTAAATGACCAACCAAACCATTATTTCATATCTTCAAATGTAAAAATTAATAAAAAAAGTCTGCTATTATATTTGAAATTATATAAAAGTCATTTACTAAACTTTTAATGATCATTTAATAGCATTTTAAATGTTATTTAATAAATATTAAATGTATTTATAATAAAGTCGAGTTTTTTACAATAAATGACAACTGTTGTCATGAGTTGTATTTTTTATTATTCAAAAACAAATTTTAATATTGTCAAATATTGTTATGATTATTACTGGCTGCAGACGTGATGTGTAAAAATAATTTGCTTTTGATTTAAAGAAAGATGAAAAAAATGTTTTTAAATGTTACACATATTTTAAAAGAAGTTTTTTTACAGGCGTATAAATCGTTATCTTATAGAGCAAAGTGTCTATGTTACTTCTCCAGTATGGAAGAGGTCAGACAGAAAACTAGTCTGTTAAAAGGAATTGATAATTTTAAAAAGAATTGATAATTTTAAGATGATTACAGATTATACTTTAAGTCTATTCAACGTGTAAAATGTTTATATGATCTTATTACTTAGAAAAACCTGAAACGTTAGTTATAAAAAAACATAATTTTGCGAATAACATATGTTTCCTATGAACAGTAACAATTCGTCACTAAAAGCTGTGATACACGGTTGTCAGATCTTACAACGTTGTCAGTAAAAAGGGCAGAAAATTTCATATGAACGGTTTTGAGTTCTTACAATGTATGAAGTTACAAATTTTTCTTTTGCAAACTTTTCGGAAAAAGCAAGACAAAATTTGCACATTTTACTGCCAACGTTGTAAGATCTGACAACCATGTATTCATAGTATTACTTTTAAAGGCCATCAGGTCGATAACTGTTGCTTCTTGGTTTTCTTAAAGCAATACTTTGCATTAACCGAGACTTATGTTTCAAAATAAATTAACTTTACCTCTTATGATCGTCATTTTCCATTTTTTTAGAAGATGATACTCTTAATGCGGGCCTTAGTATCTAGGTTTCGATTTTTTTATTTTTAACTATAATTCAGACATTGATTGACTCAAACTGCAAAAGTGTAAGAAAAAGAGAAGGGGTTCGTAAGGAAGCCATATATCTATGAAGTTGTTAAAAATAAATAAAAATGATTTCTTTTCAAGGTAACAAAATATAATTGTCGAATTAACAATTGAAGTCGTATCGTTGTAGCATTGTATGTCTTAAAAGTTTTTTCAAATATAGTTTTGAAACAAAAACAAATCAATAATAGAAACATATGACATACTACGTTACAACCATACAACACTAATTATGAAATGTACAATTGTTCTTAAACCATTTTGAAAAATAAAATATAATTTGAATTTTGTTCTTTTTTAATGTGATATCAACTAAATTTTTAACTCTCCCATAGAGAGAGTTGTATACATATGTATTTCTCCCGTGTTTGTCGTTTTTTAGCGAAATCAATTTAAATATATAAGATAAAAGTTGTTACAATTCGAAATCGATATTTTGTTTTATCACTAGTGTTTAAGTTTAAATGACTCAAGGGATATGGTAAAGCGAAAACTTAAGAAGACCCTTTATTAAAGGGATATTTCGTTTAAAATTAAAAATGTTTACAATTAGAATAAATTAAATTTGTTATAGCTGTTTTCAAAACCTTTCGATACAGTTGTTACAATTGTATAACCTACTTTTCAATTCAGTGTAATATGTAAATATTTAAAAAAAAACTTGTAACGTTTTCTATAATCAAAATATAAATAATTTAAAGACTTTCTAGAATATGCATGAATTTACTTACTACCAACAGCCTTGAGCTCAGCGCATTATTACTGTTGAAAATATATATACAAATCGAAAAAAAGAAAGCAACTCAACACCCTCATTACTGCCACCATATGTCAACTGACACAGTACAAGTCAGTTCGTTTAAAAACATACAATTCCCCTAAAGATGTTTGATATGACAAGAAGGGTGACTTTTTCGTTTCGCTTAATATACCATTTCAAATTGTTGTAATTTTTTTCTTCGATTTATTTTTATTTTCCACACATTTGTGGAAGTGCATATGAGGAATGACACAGACCACAAATAAAAAAGAAAAAATATTATTTAATATTCATCAAACATAAATAATAAGCGATCATATTTGACACCTCTCTTATGAGTTTTATATGTAAAAAAGACTCGTAAAAGTAACAACAACAAGAAGGAAAAAATATCAATTTCATAACGTATAAAAAAATACTTGTACTTGAACATGTGTGATGAGTTGTAGGAATACGGTCTTGGTGTATAATGATGACGCTCTTTCCCTAAGACGTTTACAAAGTTTTGAAATTAAATATTCAAAAAATATGAAAATGAATATTTGTTTACAATTTATGAAATTTATACTTTACTGTCAAGCGAATGGTTTTGGTAGTGAAGAGAGAGAGATGGGGGCGGGGAGTTTTCAAGAGCAATATTTATTTTTAAGATAATAAATAATAATGAAAGAAAATAAAACATAATGTTATAAAAAGAAATTAAATAAAAATGAAATGTGACATAAACGATGAAATAAATAAATGCAAAAATGATTGACAAGTGTTAAAATTTAATAAGTTTATGATGAAACCTAATAAAATAAATAAATTTATATAAACTTAACAATAATTGAAAAAGACTTAAATATGGAAATAAAACACATAATGATATTTTTTTAGTACGAAAAAGTAACTAAAAAAATAAAAAAAAAATATTTTACAAATTTTCAGATCCCGTTAGAAATATAAAAAAAATATTAAGAAAAAGAAAAACTAAAACAAAAAAACTTTAAAAATGTTTAATTAAATTAAAAGAAAAAAATTTAAAAAAAAAAACAAAAATTTAAACAACAAAACCATCAAAATGTCTAACGATATTTTAAATGATACTCTAAACTCCCGTATTACTTCCGCCACCACCACCAACAACAACAGCTCCAATGACTTTCTTAATGATAACTCCAAAGTTGAAGTTATTGTTATGAGTAAATCCGATAAAACCTTAACAAAAAATATAGATGCCAAAGATGAATCCCTAAGAAAACGCACCTCCCTTATCATAGTACCCCAAAAGGATTCACCCGATGATGATTACACCGTTAACATAACACACAACATGAGTTCTTCCACCATAGACAATGAAAACTGTAATGAACTTATAACCGATGAAGAGAAAACACTAGAGAAATCATGTTCTAAATCTTTAGAATCTTCTATATGTTCAAATCACTCTTGCACCGATGAAGAGGATTTAAATGAACATAAAAATCTTAATGTAAAAAAATCAAATAATCGTAATTCTATGGCTAGTGTGGATAGTTGTGTATCGCGCTCAAATAGTTCGGCTACCACTAACTCTTCTAATACTTCTTCAAAATCCAGCTCTTCGGGAGATGATGTTATACTCGATGACGATTATCAAGATTTAGAAAATGGTAATATTATCGATGATTTGGAATCGGAGAGAAAAAATTGTGTTTCGAATGCCTCATCCTGTATAGATGACTATTCACTGAGGCAGAAATATGAAAATTATGTTAATGCTAAAACACAAGATGCCGTAAATGGTGGTAATTCCACTGATGCCGATGAGGGTAATATTGATGATGGTGAGGAGGAGGACGACGATGATGATGAGGAAGATGATGATGAACATGCGAAAGTTGTGGTGCGTGAGCATAATGAGAGTTTAGATGATGTGGATGCTCAACCACGTAGTTTACCACCATGTGATGCTTTGTTAAGTCCTCAAGAGGCTCCCATGGGTAGACGCTATGCTGAAGTAGCTCAATTTAAGGGTAACAAACGGTAAGTTTATTTATTTGTTTTGTAATTTAACAAAAGAATGTATTTTTTTTTTTTTTTTTTTTTTTTTTGTAAATAATACTTATATTGTGAAAAAATTTATTTTTTGAACATTAATGAGTGCTTTTATAGAGAATTTAAAAAGGGTAATAATAAGTCTTTTAAACAAAGTTTCAATGCATTATATATAGAACAGTATACTACTGACTAACTTATCAATATTTCATTTAGAATGCATGTTTATTTTTACTCCTAATAACTCCTACTTAGAAAATGTCGATCCACAGTATCACAGTAATTTGCGTTAAAGTCAATTATGGACGATTCTCATAAAATTTCGTAGATCACCTTATATGGGGGAGTAGGGTTAATTATGGACCGACCGATCCTCCTCAAATTCGGTAGATATATTCATGTTCGTAAGCAACTTACTCGTATGAAATTTCAGCGCTTAAATTGTATTTTGAAGCCAGTAATGGACGTTAAAGTCATATGGAGAAGTATGGTCAATTATGAACCGATCCTCATAAAATTTGGTAGAGAGAATTTTGTTCTTATTTATGTTGAATGTCATCGCCTTCTTAAAACAGTTACGATTGTTAAAGTTGTTTTTCAGACTTTCACTTGTATTAGGGGCTATACGAAAACATGGACTGATATTGCCCATTAATAATAGGGAATATTTGTGTAACCCTCTAACTCTTTCCGTTTCGACTCTGTCGTACTTTCAACAGACAGACGGACGATCGGACAGACATGCCTGGATCGCCTTAAAATTAAATAAGGACCCAGAATATATATACTTTTGTGCTTCTATGAACAATATTTCGATGTGTTACAATTTGTAACTTACAAACGGAATGAGTAAAAAAAAGTACCCAAACACAATTTTTACCTGTTTATTTCCAAAAGAGGCCGAATTTGAAAAAAAAAGTACCAGACACCTGTCCGATTTTTTTACTGTACACCACTATAGTCTGGAGAATATTGTGCTTATGTTTGTATCATCCATTTGTATCATCCATTCGGCTCAGAATCACTTTTTGAGTCGATTAAGATATGTCCATCCGTCCGTCCGTCTGTCTGTGTGTTCACGTAAACTTTGTGCTCACTCTACCGCTCACAAGTTTCAAGATAATTTGATGTAATTTAGAACATACTATTTTTTTTGCTTTAAGGAAAATGTTTGAAATCGGTTCATTATTTCGCCTAGCCCCCAAACAACCGTGACCCTTGAATGAGGCCTTTGGGCTCACAATTAAGTAAAATGTTCTATTAAGTTAACAAAAGTCGGTAGAACTTAATTTTATAGAACTTTAAATGACATTACCGATTTTTGTAACGGTCGTCATTTAACCCATATAATTTCCACTTCAGAAAATGATTTGAAGGTCAAAATTCACTTATAAACACTAATAACACGATTAAATTCTACATAAACTTTCAAGTAGACGTAAATTCCTCTACCAACATTTATAAGGATAGGGCCATATTTACCCCTACACCCTTATGAGCCTCTCTTTTTGTCAACAAAAAGTATAAATATTCCGAAATAAAGTTAAAAAACAAATCAAATGTTTTTTATTTTAAAAAATAATCCACATACTGACTGGTGTATCATATGATCGGTCAAGCCCTACTATACATTCATACTTGATTTTTAAAAGAACGACGTTAAACTTTAAACTGATTTTGTATATTTTATAGTTCAGGTGATATGAGGTTACCGAATTTACCTGTTTTTTGCCTTGATATTCATGAATTTTACAAAATCAGATCCCTTGACACCTCGATATAAATTTCGGATACTAAATTCTTTATATAAATTATATTTCCAAGTATATATATGAAATTATTTTCTAAGTAAAGTTTTTGCTAAAATATAATCAAAATGGCAATGAACTCATTAACATTTTGCTCTTTAACATAACAAAGGATAAACGCCTCTCCCTGCAAAACAATTTCGATTTAAACCCTTTTATCTCCTTTTAGACCCTTGCAACATTTTAATTATTAATAATTTAATTAAATGTTTAAAACGAAAAGACAACAGCAAAAATTCCACGAACACATACCACACTTTTAACAAACAAGGCAAAAAAACACCATTTAGAACATGAAGCAACTAAACACAACATGTTTAACATTTCTTACATGGCTAATTGACATGGCTGATACAATATAGGCCACTTTGTAATGTAACTAGAGTGAAAAATAAAACTTTGTTAGAAAACTTTAAATGTGTTTCTTTAAAGAGAAATACTACAATGACAATATTAATGATGTTAAATTAAATGAAAAAAATATATATGTATAATAATAATGAAATAATTGTAATGGAATCTACAATAAACCGTAGTACATACATATGTATGTAGGAAAATAAACTTTTACGTTTAATTAATGTAGTGAAGCTTTAGAGAAAGACGATTACAGGAAAAGAAAGAAAACCAGAAAAACCAAGTGATGTGAATGCTGAAGAGATATCACATAAATGGGGGAGTTGAATATTTTTTTTAATTGTAAGGGTGGTTTTGTGGAGGTTTTCTATGGTTAAATGTTGTAAATGGTAATGGGGGTTTTTGTGTTTTTCTTGTGATAACACGGAAACTGTATTATAATTATTTAACAAAATACGTGTCTTAAACTTTATTTGGGGCAACAAGTTGTATGTAATATGGTTTCCTTTTTTGAAATTTTTGTGTAATTTTTATTTTATTTTACTTCTGCTGAATATTTACATGTTTTTAACCTTAAATTATGTCGCATTTATACAGTGTTTTTTAGGTCTATTTTTTGCTTTAAGTATTAATAAGATTTTTTCTGTTATTGTTAGATAATGGTGGGAATTTAGGGGTGATTAAAGTGAGATCAATAAAAAGTATACAAATGTAATTAGATTACAATTTTATTTTCATTTCATTGTATTTTTAATCACACTCAGATATGGATTCATTTTGAGAACTAGAGTTTATAATCTCGACTGTTTTCTTGACTAAGGACCATACCATGAGCTACAGAAAAAAACTATAGATAATAACCTATATTGACTGTAAAAAATAACCGTAACTAGACTATATTATTGACTATAGACTACACTATAGTTTTGGCTTCAGACTAGACTATAGTCTTGAGTATAGACTAGACTATAGTCTTGACTATAGACAAGACTATAGTCTTGACTATAAACTAGACTATAGTCTTGACTATAGACTAGACTATAGTATTGACTATAGACTAGACTATAGTATTGACTATAGACTAGACTATAGTCTTGACTATAGACTAGACTATAGTCTTGACTATAGACTAGACTATAGTCTTGACTATAGACTAGACTATAGTCTTGACTATAGACTAGACTATAGTCTTGACTATAGACTAGACTATAGTCTTTACTATAGACTAGACTATAGTCTTGACTATAGACATGGTTATAGTCTTGACTATTGACTAGACAATAGCATTGGCTATACACTAGAATATAGTCTTGACTATAGACCAAAATAACGTCTGGGCAATTTAACTAGAATATACTTTTGACTATATAGCAGACTCTGGATGCGAATAGAACCCAAACTATAGACTCGAATATACTCAAGACTATAAACCAGTCTACAGTATAAAATTTACCATAATTTTGACTATTTTAACATGTGATCTGAACTATGACCTCTTTATTATTTCGATTTTAGACATGACTGTACTCAGTATTTGACATTATTGACAAGATAATTGAATACTTTTTGTAAAACTATTTTCTTATATTTTTTACAAAATGTTCTACTCAAATAATTTAAAAACTTTTTTATTTATAAACAAAAACAATAATTTATAAGTTCTCTCCTTTTCACAGCCACGTGGTAGAGTTCACACATTCTACTTTCAAAAAAATTGTCCACAAAATTGTTAAAATGAAAAAAAAATCTTTTTTCTCATTTTATGGTAAAAATTTTGAAATTCATAAATTTATTTTTAAAAAGGGACAGCGTGTGCTATACACACCCATAAAAAATATCTAGCTGAAGGTCATTGATTCTTACACAAATTGAATTTTACGAAATGTGTCATGAAAAAAAACTTTAAAATATTGGGCGATTATTGGAAATTATGAAAGAAAGATTTGTTAAGAATTATAGGTGGCATTAGAAAAAAATATATATGAAATGACTTTTTAAAAATAACCACAAAGTTATTAAGAAAACATAAAACGTTCTAAAATGTAAAAAAAAAAATTTTTTTTAAATTTGTGAACATTATGACAATATAAAGGGATGAATTGGATAAATAACGATCAAATTGCAGGCAAGTCTACATGGTTGTAACTTTAAATGCATTACAATCAGTGAAGGTTTTTATATACAAATTTTCCCATCGTTTAATCATTTATCAGAATATTAAGCAACATTTTATTGTGAATTACAAAAAACATAAAAATTTCAATTTGTTTTCTAAAAGAAACTAATTCAAATATCTATTTACTTATTTTCTTTAGACTAATGCAATGAAAATAGAAAAATAAAATAACATACAAAAATGCAATAACAACCATAAATAATATTATTTTGCAGTTCATAAAAATAAATATGTAAACTTGTCTAACACATTTACAAGTTTTTTAAAAAAAGGCATCCCGTCTCATAAAAATTCTTAAACATACTTAATTTTTGTATAAATTTGTTGTTTTTTTTTTTCATTAGAAAAAAACATTTTATAATGATTATTTTGTTTGTTTATTTGTTGTAAATTTTATGAATTTTACGCCAACAAGTTGTTTAAAGAAAAAAATTTTATTTTATTTTTATGCATCAGATGTGACCCACATTTGTTGCATATTTTTTGTTGTTGTTGTACGCCTCTGCGTGTTGTACAGTTTATTGTTTTTATTTTATTTTTTTACTTCGATTTTCTTTTTATTACCCTATGTATGAAAATATTTTCATATACCTTTGTATTACCGGAATATAAATAGAACCAATAAATTAAATTTTGAATCGAATACAGAATGCTACAGAAGTCTATAGTCTAGTGTATAGTCTAGTCTATAGTCTAGTCTATAGTCTAGTCTATAGTCTAGTCTATAGTCTATTCTATAGTCTAGTCTATAGTCTAGTCTATAGTCTAGTCTATAGTCTAGTCTATAGTCTAGTCTATAGTCTAGTCTATAGTCTAGTCTATAGTCTAGTCTATAGTCTAGTCTATAGTCCAGTCTATAGGCTAGTCATTTGTCGCTGGTGTAAGGTATTATATAGTCGGATTACTACTCGTTTTTTCGGATATGAAAGGCGTTAAGATTTTATTTGAAATAAATGATTTTTTGCGTTATTACAATATTTTTCTTAATATAATTTATGATTTCTGTCATAATTTTGTTATTACAACCAAATCCTCTAAAATATTTATGTCTGTTGTTTGTTGTTTTTGTTGCTATTTTTGTGGATCACATGTCAAGTTTATAATTTGTGACATATTTCAATTTGACATTTAAACTTCAATTTAATCGAGAGCAAAACAGACTTTCATATGATTAATGGTGTTTTTAGACGAATTTTGTATATATTTTTTATGTTAGGGGTGATTTCTCTAAATCAAAAATGTTTTTCTTTTGAGATAAACATAAAAAATAATATATGACTGTTTGTATCAGATAAACGAGTTTTTTCTTTATAAGTTAAATGTCATAAAGTTTATAAGAAATCATTAATTTGGTATTAAATCAAAATCTAATCAATGACAATGAATTGGAGATTTTTCTTGCAATTTGTAAAATTGTTTTTTTTTTTAATGTACTATTTTGAATTAACATTATTAAAAGTAACATAAATACTAAAGATTACACAGTTATTTGATGAACAAATTTCCAAATTGTTAAATAATCCCAAAAATACAATTTATTACAACATTCATTGTTAATAGTGCACCATATAAATTAGTATATGTATTTACTAGAAGAAAATACATAACAATTTGTGTCGTCGCACTTTATTATATCATAATTTACAAAAAATTTTACAACCTGTAATTATAGTGAACATAAAACTAGGAAGTTGTACTAATTTTTTCATGTTTTTTTTTTTTTTGTTTTTAATTTTCAAATTCATAAAAAACCAATAAAAACCTCATTTAAACAACTTCAGCAAACATTCCCTCACGAAGACTTGCAACTTAGCAGCAGCAGCCATTCATTCAGTCAGCAAGTTAATTAAAAGTTTATTTTTTTTTTAAATATTAAAAAAAACTAAAATAAACTGTATTTCTTTAAGCATAAAAATAAATTTTATAGTTTTATAAATACCGAACATAGAAAAAACACAAATTTATAGAAATGAAAATAAAAAAAACTAATAATGCATTTAATAAAATGCAAAATCTATAGAAATTTTTTTTAAATCCCCTTTAAAGCTCATAAAAATAACATAAATGTTTAAAATGCTTATTTTTGGTATTCAATGGAAAAATTTAATACTAAGAAAATTGTTTTACACTATAATGGCTCATAAATACATGTGCAGTCATTTACTATGCCAATAAACCGCAAATTGTATTTAATTTTCTTTTTCTTTCAGTGTAGTTTAAAAAAAAATTATAGAATAAAAAATGTATAAAAAATGCATCAAGAAACATGGCAGACATTAAGTTGGAATGAAAATATTGTAAAATATGTGACCGACCACTTAATGCACTATAAAGAGTAGATAGATAGATAGATAGATAGATAGATAGATAGATAGATAGATAGATAGATAGATAGATAGATAGATAGATAGATAGATAGATAGATAGATAGATAGATAGAT
>NC_060951.1:46229854-46241385 GCF_022045245.1 Lucilia cuprina | reverse complement strand
TAGACTATAGACTAGACTATAGACTAGACTATAGACTAGACTATAGACTAGACTATAGACTAGACTATAGACTAGACTATAGACTAGACCATAGACTAGACTAGATTATAGACTATAGACAGACGGACAGACATGGCTAGATTGTCTTAGAATTTAATATAGATCCAGAATATATGTATATACTTTTATGGATCTATGACCAATATTTCGGAACATTACAAAGGAATGTTAAAATCAATATACCCCCCATCTTTTTGATTGAGGGTATAATATAAAAAATTGTATTCAACAAAGTACTTTTTCTACTATTTAAATATTGGCAACCTATTCAAATCTCAAGATCTTTATATGTAATAAAAGAAATAGCCATTATTATTTATTTTTCAAGCCTTAAGCACTAAAACTACTTTACAAAAAAAAATCATCTTAAAACTTTTGTTTATTCACTACTTTAGGGTCGCTTTTATGCCCTGAAAAAAATAAAGTAAAATTTTTGTTTTTAACATCAATTAATAATTAAATTCGATTTTGTATAAGAAAAATAGGAAACAACACTGCAAAATAAACAAATTTCCTAGCATATACACAAAAACAATAACAAGATAATACAACTCAAAACAAACTTTTTCCAAGCGCCTTAAGCTAAAACAGCCAAAATTAAAATTTAAATTTTTTCAAACAAAACTAGAAAATCCTCTGAAATGTTGTTGGAAATAAGTTTCATTTTATTTTTGCTGTAAAGACCATTCAAAAATAAAAAAACTTTTAAAATAATTTCAAGAGTTGTAAGCAAATGGGCAAAATAGAAAAAAGCAACAAAGTTAATGAAAATGCAATTGGCATTAATTGAATTTTTTCTCTTTTTTATTTGTATTAAGCGAGCATTGCTTGCAATTACTGCTTTAAGTAGACATGCAAAAAAAAAAGTTTTTACAAAAGTACTTGCACTTTTTTTCATTCAGTGAATATTTTATTTAAATAGAATTTAAATTGTAAGAAAAATAAATAAGGTTAAGGATTTTTTCTTGAACAATGTTGTGCATAAAATTGGGTTCGTAAATAATATTGTAGAAAAAAAGTTTTGTTTTTCTCATAGAGAATTGAATAAAATAAAGAAAGATAATAAGAAAATAAATTGAAAAGTATTTGCTTTTCAATTTTATATAAAATTCTTCTAGATATGTATGTTATTTAAATATTAATGTGTTTTCTATCACTTTTTCAATCAAAATACAAATATTATTATAATAGAAATAATACTTATGGGGAAAGTTGTGTAAAGAAATAAGTTTTTGTTTACAGTAGAGCCACTACTGCAAACGACTTTGAAAATTTTATTCAAAGTTTTTTCATAATTTCTAGAAAAGTTCTAAAAATTTCTTGTTATGTTCGCTTCTAGCCAACGATGTATCAGTATGGAGGTTTCTGGTTCGATTTATTTTAGATTTGATTCTCTGATCTATTAACATTAACAAAATTTGTATATTGGTTCCACTGTATATAATATTGGTTATCTTTTAACAATAAAATCTGTATGATTTACATGCATCTTTTGCATATTTTTTTTTTTTTTTCTTAAAATAATAAAATTTTTGTTTGCTAACATTTTTTTTATAGAAAATACATTTTGAATATTAAAACTTTTTCATATTTGTATTAAAAGTTTTGAAAGACATTTTTGTTTAACCAAGATGAAAACTCAAAGTTGAGTTTTGAAAAGTAACAAAGACATCACGTCGTTTATGATTACAAGAAATATGTATGTCTACAATTTTAAATGATTTAAGTAAATAATGGAACAAAATAGAAAATACATTTTGTAAAAATAAATAAAAAAATTCTTTAATTTTTTTTGAGAATTATTTACAGAGTAAGTAATCTGTCATGAAAACAACATTTTTTTAAGGGAAAACAGTTGTTTTTAACGAAAATACCAGTTTTAAATGAAAATACTGGGTTTAAATGAAAATACCGGTTTTTAATAAAAATACAGTTTTGAATAAAATCACCGGGTTTTTAATAAAAATGCCTATTTTTATGAAAATAAAGATTTAATGAAAAATCGTATTTTAAATGATGAAACTGGTTGTGGATGAAAATATCAGTTTTTAATGAAAACACCGGTTTATTTATAAAAATGCCTATTTTTTAACAAATTAGATTTAATGCAAAATTCTCTAGCTGTTCCCGTTTGGATTCTATCGTGTTTTCAACAGACAGACGGACGGACAGAAGGACGGACATGGCTAGATGGTCTTAGAATCTAATAACGACCCAGAATATATATTATATATATAGTTTTCTAGTAAGATTATATCGATGTGTTACAAACGGAATGAAAAAACTATACACCCCATCTGTTTAATGGTGGGTATAATAATGACATTGATTTTAAAACTTTTTATTTTAGAAAAAACTGATTCTTGTTGAAAAGTTTGGTTTTAATGAAAAAATTTCGTTTCAGATGGATTTTCAATGAAATGACTAGGTTTTAGATAAAATATCTAGTTTTTTGATAAAGAACTATTTTTTTTTTTCGTAAAAAAACTGGTTTCTGATAAAAAAAAGTAAAACTTGATAAAAAAAAACAAACTTTCCGATTAAAAAACCGTATTTTGATGGAAAATTGGTATTAAAAATAACAGCTTTTTGATTAAAAACTTAATATTTTTTGTTAATTTTTTTTAAGGGTTTTATGAAAAACAGTTATTTTTTTTATAAAAATAAAATTAAAAATAAAACTGACTTTGGTGAAAATACTGGAAAAATTTCTTTTTAAATAAAAAACTCATTTAAAATGAAAATATTACATCTGGACAACACGTTAAGTAGAGAATTTGATTCCAAGGATATTGTAAGGACCTTATTTCAGAATCTCTCTAATTAAATTTAAAACTTCTTTTTTTAAGTGACAAATGCGAACACTATTCAGTAATAAAGAAGAAAAGAATACAAATTCAAAAAGATTTTTAGCTTAATTTAATTTAAATCCATTTTCTTTACTTTCATTACAAACAACATTATTTACATTAATAAAAAACCAAAATAAAACAAATAAATGAAATAATAAATAATTAGGAAAAAAACTCCCTTTAAATTGAATTGTTTTTAAACATACAAAACAATCATTAACTTTTGCATAATTACTAAAAAAAACACAATACAAAAACTCATACCAACACAAATCAAAGTTTAATGCCACTTAAAGAAATACGAAAATGAAATTGAAATTAAAAAACAACAACAAAAATTAACAAACTTTTAAAACAACTTAAGTTGCTCAATTAAACTTCAAATAAAAATACCAGGTTCAATTAACATAAAACATGCAAACATAGAAGGCCTAAAAGTTTTATTTTAAAAAACAACTGTTAAACTGGCAACAAGTTTTTTTGAAAATTAAAAAAAAAACAATTAATTAACAAATTTTAATTATTATTTAACAATTATTAACTAAATATTTCAATTTCTTTTACAATTTTAGATCCTCCGATTCTTCAACAATAACGGCAACATCAGCCACAACAATAGCCACACATCATCATAGTGCAACTGGTGCATTGCTACAACATCAACAAAATCAATTTCAAACAAATACAACAACGACATCATCATCAACAACAACAAATAATAGCAATAACAACAATAACAACAATAACAACAGCAGCAGCTTAAATAACCATCAACGTCTACCATTTTGTGGTTTAGATTCCATTAAAGGAAGTGACAATAATGGTGGTGATGGAATTGCTGGTGGCAGCGGCTGTTTAATGATGGGTGGTAAAACAAATTTAAGTTTCGACTTAAATGGCAGCCACATGGGTATGCATACAATAATTCATGGTGGCGGCAGCAGTGGGGGTATAGGTGGCGGTATCAGTTTGCCCATCGATAATGCTTCAGATCAATTTCATTCGTTGGATGCCAACGATAGTTCATGCTGTGGCGATGGACAATTTGAAGATGATATGCAGGCGTTATTGCCAAAATGTTCACGTCTATCGAGAGATGAATTAAGTCAGGTGAGTGTATAGAATAGGGAGGAGACAGCGAGGAACAATGTCATTTAAATACTTTAGTTTTGGAATCGATTTTAGTGAAGATATAGATTGTAACTTCTTTAGAGATGTTTGTTGGACACTAAATTAGTTGAGAAGAGAGAAGTTTTGAGAACCACGTGTAGTATGAGTAATATTTTCCTGAACAAGAAACCACGTGTAGTATAAGTAATATTTTTCTAAACAATACTTTACATATATTTGTTCAATATTACTCCATCATATATCCTTACAAAAGCTATTTTTCTCATAAAATTAAAAAAAGGAAAAAAAATATACTCATTTTTTACAAAATTTTAAACACAACTTGGTTCATAAACTAAAGTGTTTTTCCCTTTTCCTATCCATACTTTGTCTATTAAATACTCTAAAGCTAAACCCTTGAAAAAGAAATCTATTTACAAATCTATCTACAACAAGAGGCGAGGGTGAGTACTCTACTCCTCCTCTTAATGTTAAGGTATTTGTTTTGCGAAATTACTCATAAGCCAGTGTAAATAACAAAAACAATGAAGACAAATGTGTTTTTGTATTTGTGTAAAAGTATGTATATATGCATTTAAATATAAATGTAACAACAACAACAAAAAATGTGTAAGAAAACATAAAATGCTGTATACTTTTAGGAAGATCTTAAGCTAAATACAAGAAGTAATATTATTTTAAATTTATTTACCTTTAGGGGAAAATGCTAAAGTTCATGTTTTTTCCATTTATGTGAAGGAAAACAAATTGGGTTTCTTGTTGCTGTAAAGAGAAAATAATATTTGTTTAAATAAAAATTTTTTTGTAAGAAATTAAATTAGTTTTTAAAGTTGTTATTTTTGAATTATTACGGGTTTAAATTTAACAATATTTTGGGTAAAAATTAAAAATTAAATTATATACAATTTATTTAGATTTTTTTTTTTTTGGTAATTTTATAAAATAAATTACTAAGTACCAAAATGTTAACAGAGCATTAGTGCTGTTGTCAATTTTACGATGTTTGCCTGTCCACGTACAAATAACTCATTAAGCGTTATGTTAAATTATAGTTTCTTGTACCAGGGACAATGAGTATTGCAGCTATTTAAACTCAGTTCATTGTTGCAATTAAGCTCGACCAAAAACTCCCTTTAAAACAAAACTTTTTTACAACCACTTAAATAAAATGGCTTTTGTCGTTTCCACAAAAGCACCCAGAGTTTTATAGTCTTATTTAAAACTTTTATCAAAGGTATATAAGTCAAATTTTTATACAAAATTTGTTCTATAAATGTTTTATAAATGATTTTGAATCAGGAAAACAAAGTACTAATCCATCATTTAAGCAAAAGACAGTTTCTAACCTATAACACAAAGGAATTTAACCTTAACGTTTTTTGAAACATAAACAAAGCAATAGTAAAAAAAGTTACAACATACTACGATACAACACCGATTATGAAATGGACTATTATTTTGAAGCTTATAGTTAGGCTTCAGGACGTTATAAACATTTCTACAAAAATGGTAACTGCGCGATGTTTAAATGTCTTAATTCTTGAAATAAGTAGATTCTAATCTCTGGACTAAAGACCCTGCACTGTGACCCGCCTGACGTGATTGTTTACGTTCACTGGTCTGACTACGAATCAAATAAACCCCCAGTTTTTGGTCTCGACATATTTAAGGAACTGGTAGCACTTCTATATATTTGTCCAATCCACAATCGATGTCGTTTTGTATGTCATAAAAATTTTTCAAATAATATTTTTTGAAACAAAAATATTACGACATACTTATGTATAACACCGATTGTGAAATGGACTATTATTTCAAAGCTTATAAAGCGACAATTTTCAATGGAATCAATGAGCTCTAAAATAATTTTAAATTTGAACGATATGAAGTCAGAAAAAACTCCTTCGTTGTAATGATTCTGAGCTGTCAATATTATCTGTTACAAAAAAAAGACAACTTCTTAAGTTTTTGTTAAAAAATCTTGAATAATTCTGTTGGCATTTGTTTTTAAACAAATTACAAAATTTTTCCTGGAAACATAATTTAAATTTAAATCACAATAAACTTATTATAAATAAAAATTCCATTTTTTTCTATTTTAATCTCTTTTGCTTTATTTAGAATTTTTCTACTTATTTTTAAAACAAAAAATGAACTCGAAAAACTTATGAAAAAATATACTATAAATTTTATAACAAAATTTACAAAACGAGCAACAGAAAAAAAACTTACTCGACAATTACATTTTTCATGCATCAACACATTGCAACTGAAATAAATATGTTGGCAACACTTTTACTTTGAGCAACAAAAAAATGCATATTATTCATACAAAATAGCAAAATAAAAAAACATCAACTTAATAACAAATGAAAAAGTATGCAGACTGGAATTTCTGCAATAAAATATAAGAACATTAGGGAGGACAAATATTAAAAACTAAAAAAGATATTTATAATAATGCGTTCATTATTAAGGTTTAACACCCGTAGTCATAAAGATATTAATCACTTATTTTAGGTTTATTACTCAGATTTTTCATACAAAACAAATAAACTAAATTTTAATTTTTGTAAAAAAAATTTGTTGGTCCCTAGAAATAGTACTTCCCCAATGCCTATAAAGCTATTCACGTAATATGCAAAAGTATTATGCATACATCTATATATATGAACATAATAAATAAAATGTATAAATATGAATAATAAAAAAATACATATTCAAGGAGATGTATCACAAAAAAAATTGTACACAAAAAAAAAGAAAATCATACTCCACATTCAACAATGTCAATGAAGCCTTTTGGCAATATTTGGTTTCTCTATTTATTTTTATTTTTTATTTATATCCTTTTTTGTGGAAATAAAAAGAAAAATATTTCAAGAACTTTTTCCCTTTTTTAAATAAAATTTATTTTATTATGCTTCTTTTTTTTACAAACACATATTCAATGAAATGAACGCATATGAATATGTGTGTTATTTGTATGTGTTTTTATTTGATTTATTTCATACAGTGCAAATTACTTTAAATTTGATTTTCATGCTGCATACTTTTGGGTGTTCGCTTTTTTTGTTGCTGTCTTTGTTTGGTTAGATTTGTATGTACCTATTGGTTGTATCTTTTTATACACATAAATAACAAGGACTTTTTGTGAAGAATTTATTTAAGGTTTTATTTCGTATAAAATACGCGTAAATATATTTCAAATACTAGGTATTTATGTACTTTTAAGCTTATTTTTTTTATAACTATATAAAAGGTGTACATTTTCCCTTGAATTTATTTCTTGAGATTTATTTGCTTTTAAAATTTTCAACAAGGTAATTTTATACTATTGAAGCCTCCATAACAAATGCTCAGAATATAAGTCACATACATACTTACAAAATATTGTTAAAGATGTAATATGTACTTATAAAGGTATGTGTCTTTAGGAAAAATCTATTAAATTGATTTTTATGTAAGAAGAGATTTAAAAGAGTGTAATTGAAAATCAATTTCAAAGATAAATAATCAGATGTTTAAAAGTACAGTATATTTGGTCATAGCTGACCATGAATTTATTGACGAAAAAGTGTTTTTTGAAATAGGCTTCATATGGAAAGCGTCAGATTTTTGTAAAAGTAATTTATGCATAACATTCTACAGTGGAGAAGAATATTTCTTGGAAATAAATAAAATTTAACATCAACGTTGCAAGGAAAATTGTTTGATAAGTTATCGTGGTAGTTACACACGAAGAGTCAAGTAGAGTCAAAGGAACTACGTTTTGACCGTGCCACTCCATTTGTCAGTACGACAGTACTCATTAAAGTGGAGCCCAAGCCGACTTGCATGTTCGCCTACCACCCATGTCCCGTAAATATTGCTATCAACCTTAATATATCCTTCCTACCTCTGATTATATGGTGTCTTGTGGATTTCTCGTTGAAAGACAGCTGAAAAGAATCTGTGGATACGCCAACGAAGATGCTTCTGAAACGGCATTGGCAAGGTCAACTATATGTTCATTTCAATAATAGTCCCATGCGCTGGGGCCCTTTAACAAATCCTTTTTGCAATTTTGGAATTTTTATCAAAATTTTAACTTTAGGCCGTATGTTCTACAAACCTGAATCTGGAATTTGCAAATCTGAAAGCATTGCTAAATTATTTTCCCAGATCGCCAAGGAATGTGACCCCTGTGGACCAAATTGTAAAAAGTTCCAAAATATTCCTCTTTAAATCTTCGTCCTTTATAAAATTTTACACTTGTTAGAATTTTACTTAAAACATAACTTCTGAATAAATAATATATCCTGCTTTGAAATTATAGTAGGAAGTCGTAAATAAAGGTTTCATAAAGTTTAAATTCAGAAAAAAACTTAAGCAATACAATTCTTAATAGAATGTTATGAAGAGCTCATTCTTTGAAATCGAACAACGAACGTTTCAGAACGACTTAAGCTCTTTAAAGTTCTATATAGGCATAACCTGCTCAGCTAAGAGAGTTGATGTGCTCCCCTTTATTGCCTCAGGTGTGAATCAAACCCTCAACCTGCGGTCTTTTAGATTAGAACACTAGCCACTAATTTACGGGAGGCCACAAAGAAACGTTCTTATTTAGCTCAAAACGTTGAAACAAATCAAAAAGGACTTTAGGACAATTGTCAAAATTCCCACTCTTAAATATGACGGAAAGACACACATTTTAAATTGAACAAACAAGTGTAAAAGTAAGCATTAGAATTTCCACTTTTAAAGAATGAACTCCTTTAATTTCCTGCTTTTCAACATGCCTACACATATACATTAAATAGCAATAATAGAAAATGTTGTATGTATATGTAATTGTAACATTTATAAGTTTAAGTGCATCCCTTGAGGTTTTATTTATTTGCGTTTCACATGTCGTCTACGTTCCACACAATGCTGCAAGCATAGCAACACATATCTCCACATAAGTTGACAACATCATACTCTTTCCCTTGCACACACACACACACAAAGATATAACATAAAATATTTGTAAACATGTTGTATTATATGTCCTTCAGTAATTTTTGCATTTCCTGGTAAGAATCTGCTAACTCCCCTTCCACAAATTGCAACTATAACACATACACATTCAAACATACTCAAACCTTAGAATTCCCTTTATTTATAGAGAGAAAATCTTGTCTGTTTTTTTTTCATTACTTCGGTTATTATTACCCACTTGTGTCTGTTACCAATACCACCACACTTTTATAGTCTTATAAATTTGTTTGTCTATGTATGATTTTTGTATCTGTGTATATGTATATGTTTTCAGTGTCATGATATGTGTAATTTATTTGTAACATGTGCGTAAGTAGCATTTATATAAGTATTTACATCTGTTGGTTTGTCAGTGTTTTTTACAATTTCTTTTTTCTTTAAGGCAAAAAAAAAATCTTAACATTGATTTGTATTATTTTAGACTGTGTTACAGGTTTTTTTATTACAAATTAGGGTGGTTTTATTAAATGTATTTGTCAAAAAATCTATTTTTATTGGTTTCTCAAATAAAATATTACAATTTAAAAAAGAAGGCAGAAAAAAACGAGACATACCAAAGTTAAAAAGGAAGACTATTGAAGTAGCGCTGTATGTAATATAAAGAATATAAAAAAATATTGATTAAAAGAAATTCTAAGTAAATTTATAGAAAAGTAAATCAGATAAAATGCTATCAAATACATTAAAGAAATTGATAATATTTATTTAAAATCTATTTATGGAACCCTCTCGAATAAATCAGCTTTCAGGGGGACGTATACATAATTTTCATAAAGTCCTATTAATAACAAGTATACGCCTTACACTATACTTAATAGGGAATCACTCATTATGTATACGCACTAGTGTACTCTTTAAAAATAGTTCATTCAACTTTACTATGAATATTCAAAGCATACAAGTACAACATACAACAAATATAATCAAGTCAAGCATGACTTGCTAAAAATGTCCCCTTTTTAGAAACAAACAAATAAAACCATTTATCAAAATTCGCCACAAAATTGTTAATTCTGCCAACAAAGGCCTTATTCATTATCACATTCTACTTTATCAAAGGTTTATAAAATGCATTTTATGGAAACATTTGGAATCATTTAAACCTTAAATAAAATTAAATTTTCTTTCTGAATATGAGAAAAAATACTTTGTATTAAAAGTACTAGTGCTGGTCTTTTAACAAACTCTAAGATATTTTAATTAAATATGCAGAAATTACAAAATCATCAACAATAGCAATAACAATTATAGCAAACAATAGGAACACAATCTAAAATGATTATAATGCGACTACACCCTAAAAACAAAAACATTTTAACACTCACTTTTGATTTCCTTCATTGGTTGACAAAACACTTTACCATGATCATCTATGTAAAATGTTGAATTTTGTATTCATTCATTTTCATACATTTTACATGACTGTATAGAGTAATTTTACAAAATATAAGAAGAATAAGTATATTGCTGTTTGTGCTATTTGCATAACTAATTATCTACTAAATTGATTTGTCAAATTGTTCAAGCATTTAGTTTATGGAATGATGATGATGATGACGATGATGATGATATTAAGACAAAAAATACACCACACGCAGAGGTTTAATTGAAAGTCCCCTATGCCTTAAACTAACTTTTAACTTGTGCTTGTGTTTTGTTGTTTGACAGTTTGGGTAAATTAAACCATTATTGTCTAATGAAAATATTTAAGTGAGTATTTAAATTAACGTTTCTTTTTTCATTTCACTTTGACAACTTCGTGTTCATTTATTTGTTTTTGTGTTCAATAGCAAAGAAATGTTTTTTCTTTTTTTTTTAGTTAAGTATGATAAATGTTGTACGTGTTTGGGAAATTACTGTAACATGTCAACTAGATTATATTTGTAGACTTTTTCTGTTTTCATTTTTGTGTCAAAAGATTAATTGAAATTGTTGTAGGATGTTGCAAATTTGTTCTAAAAATGTTGAAACGTGTGACAGAGTCCATTTCAAAGTTTTTTTTTACTTTTTGTTACTTGATTAAAATATTGAAGTTTTTTGACACGTGATTTCATTACGGTTAATAGAGGGACATTTTGTGTGCTTTTATATTAGAGAAAATGTCTAGAATGTTGGGGACATTTTCAAGAAAATGTCATTACGCTGTTTATTAAAAAGAAATGTGTAAAGAAAGTTTTTATAGTTTGATAGAGTTACGGACAAAATTAAAAATACTAATTAGAAAAAATGAAAGGAGACACATAAAAAGTTTGAAACAATAACATATTGGATTGTCTAGTTTATAATTTAGTTTTTAGTCTATATTGTAGTCTATAATTTATTCTATAGTTTAGTCTAGACTATAGATGAAATTATAAACTAGGCTGTAGTCTAGTCTATAGTCTAGTCTATAGTCTAGTCTATAGTCTAGTCTATAGTCTAGTCTATAGTCTAGTCTATAGTCTAGTCTATAGTCTAGTCTATAGT
>NC_060951.1:46208887-46229754 GCF_022045245.1 Lucilia cuprina | reverse complement strand
AATATATATACTTTATAGGGTCGGAAAATTATATTATAGAAATTACAAACGGAATGACAAACTTATATATACCCTTCTCACGAAGGTGAAGGGTATAAAAATATATGTGTGTCTTTAGAAAAACATAAAATAAATATCCTTAAAAGCATCATCATTTGAAATGTAAATAAACATTTAAATTTGCATAAAACAAAACAAAACAACAAAACAAAAGACAAGACACCTTGAATAAAAAACAAAAAGACCACAAAATGACAAAATTACAAAAAAACACACAAAACAGAACAAAAATAACCAGCAAGCAATGTCGTAAGTAAAATATTAAATTTTATGCAAATCTAAGACAGCTAACAAGAAAAGGGACAGAAAAAATCAATATATAACAACCATAACATTTAAATTCAATGTTTAAAACATTTACAGAAAATTGTATATATATATAATATTACAAATAAAAATAAAAACTGAATTGAAATTAGACGAAAAGTAAAGTTTTAGTAGTAATGGTAGCAAAGGGAAGTATAAATTACCAAGCAGATACAAAAACAATAAAAACAATATTTACTTTATAGAAACATTTGGACAAAATTCTGTATAAATAAACAAGCAAATGTCTTAAATAAGAAGCTATAAACCTGTTAAGGCTTAAGGTCCTGAAACAAATATAACTATACATAAGAAAATAGCTAAGCATACAGAAATGTATAACATGCAACAGAACACAAGAATTAGCAAACCAAAATAACCGGATACTAAACTAAAAACCACACAAATACACAAACAAACTGGAATAATAAAGATGGCTTAAGTTTAGCATGGTGGTGACAACAACTACGACACTCAAACACTTACTAATACATTTACACAGAGACAAACTATTAGCAAAAAGGATATGGAGAATTGTAAAACAATATTAAATTGGTAACAACCACTTGTATATTAAAATAAACTAACGGTATATTTGTGTATAGTAAAACTGTAGAAATAGTAGTATTTTTTAATAACAGGAAACAGAATACAACCAGACATTTTGGGTTTTTCACATTTGGCAGAGTAGTTTTGGCTTATGCTGCAAAACCATATGTATAAATAACATTTACATATGTACGTATGTGTGTGCTGAAATATAAATACTATGTATATAAAGCAACAGGAAACTCAATACTTTTTTTCCGATAAGGTCCTTTGAACATCTTTTGTTGTTGTTTATTAAAAAGTCATACTCATACTTGGAAAGTTAATATTTAAAACTAAAACTACCATATTGCTTAAAGTAAAATGAAACCATATTCTTTTACTTCCACTTCTTTAACGACCACATCATCACCATTTGAAATAACTCCTTAAAATGTTCATTCCATTTCTATTAAAGTGTTCAGGACTCTTGTAATACTGTTGATAGTTTTTCTCTTTTTCTCTTGTTTCTCCGGGGAAAAGGAAATAGTAGTAGTAACGCATGTCCTTATGTCTGTCTATCTAACTTTAGATGTCACTCAGTGTCAACTTCAATATTTATAAAATATTTATAGAAAAAAAAAAATAATAAAAATAAACAACATCAAAGGAGTAAACTCTAGACAAAGTTTATAACGTAAACAAAAGGACTTTAGATGTTAGAAGATTGTGTAAAAATAAGATTAGTTGAGAGTTTGGACAATAGAAACTTGTTTAGTGTCCTTTCTTTATATCACATATCTACACACAATTAAGACTTTAATGTATTTGACAGATAGTTATAAAATGTAAGCAAAATTATTGTTAGTCTTTTATGTAGCAATATTTTGTTGGTTTAATTTGTTGTTGATAATTAAATGGTTTAATTATAGAATTTAAATTTCTTTAAAGAAACGATGCGAGCAGAATTTTTAATTGAAATTTGTATGTTTTTTAAAAAACCTTATAGCCAAATTAAAATTTTTCTTTTGAATAGTGTAAAATTGTTAAAAATGCCTTAAAGTATGCAATAACAAAATAACAGCAGTTTTGCAAATAATCTGCTCTGGGAATAGTCTCGAAAAATCTAAAACCTGTTACAAAAATAAAATGTGATTAAGTTGAGGCCCTATTATTATAGAGTTCAAAAGAGCCATCAAGGCTAATATAGAACTTGTTTTTACAGCTTTTTGATTGGACATGCGGTTTTTACACGTAAAAACCTCTACACCCCTTATATTTTAAAATAGTCGTCTTAGCGGTTTATGTGTAATCGACTGAAAACTAAAACTTCAACGCAATTTTTCAAAAAAATTTTAAACTAAACACTTCTCATGATGCCTGCAACATATATATTTAAAACTTCCCACTAGTTTCCTTAGTTTCTGAATTTATCGATTACGAACAAACATTTCTCTTTTATTTATGTAGATTTAACAAAACTATTTTCCCATCAACAAATAATTTTTTTATATTTAACGTCTAAAAGTATGCAACGTTTACTATAACAGATATTTAAGAATAAAAAGTTCTGCGAATAATCTCGAATAATAGTAGAAACTAAAACAACTAAATTTTTTTTATCTTAACTAAATACATTTTATAACAAAATTTCATTGAATACACAGAAAATTCTTTTATAGCACAATTACCTAAAAGTATGCAACTTATTTTTTAAATGTTTTTAAGACAGAAATGACGAGTTCTTGAAATAGTCGCGAAAATTGCTAGAATAGAAAATATTCGATAATTTAGCTACAAAACTACTCTTTAAATGAGATTTTCTAATAATTTTAGAATTTTTAGAAAATCTTATTCAAAAAAATTCTGAAATAACAAGTTCTGCGAATATTTTCGAAAAATACAATAAAATTTTTCGATTACAACTATTTAAATATATAAATGCTTAAAAGTATTGTGCATATTTCCTTCAAAAACTATTAACATTATATATTTTAGAAAAACTCAGTTCTGGGAAAATTTTAAGAATAAAAAAAATTTTAATTATTTCTTTAAATAAATTATTCTGCAAAACATTTTATACATATTTCTTCTTCTAATTTTCACTTTTTCTACAAAATGTCCCAATTAAAATGTCTCATGACCATGACATTAAAACGAATCATCTCAATAACAAATGATACTCAAAGCAAACATTTTGTTTACCTCAAGTAAATTAAAATAAATTTTTTGCTCGACAAAAAAAAACATTTTAAGATATTTTACCTTTAAATCTAAAAATTCAGTATATTCGTTTCTGTATGCACGTATAATTTCAGCCTTGTGCAAGCATGTGCCTGGCTGATCGTGTTTATTGGAAAGTTTTCAAGTGTCATGCTGCCTGGTGTCTGTTACAGTTTAAAATTTCATGGTCAGGGTTGTGCCAAAAAAAAATTCTATAAATATATTGTAAACAGTAAAGTAAAAAATAAAAATACTAAAAAAACTATATGTATATAAATAACAACTCGTATAAGAAAATTAAACAATAAAAAACTTTACAAGTGCAACAGACTGTTGCAAAGAAGCAATTTAGGAATTTGTTTTTATATTTTTTCACGCCTTTTTACTGAACTTGTTCTTAAACTTGAAAATAAAGTAATTTCGCTTATTTTTTACAGCCAAAAAGTATAAAGAAAATGTTTAGTGAATAAATATTTATTTGTTGCTATAAAGAGCTTTTCCAATTTGCAAACAAACACACAAACAAGTTACAAGTGAAATGTTAGCTGTAACCTAAACTATTATAGTGGGAAATAAATTTGTTATAGTTGTTGCTGTTATATGTTGTCTGCTGTGTTTTTTTTTTTTTTTTTTCTTTTTAGTACTGTTAATGTTGTTGTCACATGTTGTCTGTTGCTGTAAAATATTTAGTACTTTTGGTTATGGCCAACATGTCGCATTGCGCACCTAATTCTTTTTCTGTTCTATTCACAAACCATAATTTTGTGAATGAAATTCCCACAAAAACCATGGTATTCATTTGTTTGGGGTTTTTTTATATGTTTGTGTGTGTGTGTCTCTACCACTTGATAAATGTTGTATTCTTTATACCTCTGGGGAAAATTGTTCTTTAAATATTTTATAACGGTGAAATTTTTCCAACTGCAGTTGTTTTTTTCATGTGAATATGTGTATTTTAGCGCCTAGCACGCGCCTCGTTCTCTGGGGTATAATGTTGCTGATGTATAGCATACATATTCTTAGTTGCACAGTGGGTTTGTTGAATTTAAAATTTAAAAAAAAAAATAATCAATAATCTGTTCTTAAAAATATCTAATGCAACTTTCTGTTATCAAAATTAAGTTCTAGTTTCATAAATAAATTATTAATTCTGGTAATATTTACGAAAAATTCTAGAATTTAAAATAATTAAAAATTTTAACAATGTTTTAAAATAATTTTAGTTGCATAAAGGGTTTGTGGCCTCCGGAAGTTTAGGTTAGGTTATGCAGACTGCTTACTAACAATAGTAAGTCTTTGTAACGTCTATAAAGACGTTACTAACCTACCTCCGGTATGTTAGTGCTTAGTGTTCTAGTCTGGTAGACCGGAGGTGTTGGTTTCGATTCCCACCTGAGACACTGGTTAAGGAGCGCACAACAGGCCCGATAGAGGACTAGGTGTATTTCTTCGGATTTGATGTATATACATCCTCCTTTCAAACTAACTAAAGGGTTTGTTAATATAAAAATGTGAACATAATAATGCAGTCTTAGATTTTTCAGAAATAGTTTCTTGTCAACAATATTTAAAAAAATTGTTTTTGTTACACCTTAAAGTATGCAACTTTTTGCTATAATTTATGTTTTTCAAATAAATGAGCTGGGAATATTCTCATAAAATTCTAGAATCTAAACTAAATAAATATTTTGAAAACAAATAATTCTATTTATAGAAAATTTCACTAATATTTTGTGCTTGTAGTTCAAAGTTTAAAGTTATTCCTAGAATTATGCAGCTTTTTTTATAAATAAATAACTTGTTGAATATTCTCGAAAAATCTTTGAATCTGAAATAATTTAGCTTTTATTATTATTTTTTTTTTTAATATTAGAACTTAATTAGTAGGTTGATAGAGTTTAAAATTTCATTAGGTCAAATGTGTTTTATGTATCAAACAAGATATTTACTATTTTGCAAGAATGTACTGAAATTAAAAATATATTTTTTTAATAGTCGAATAGTCATAGTTTTATTTTATTTAGTTTTGATTGATTTCAATTAAAAACTTATAGAGACTTTATATCAATATGTAAAAATTTCTAATTCTGGGAATATTCATGAAAAAAGTCAAAATCTAAAATAACAAAGTAATATGAAATGTTTAGACGTTCATAGTTAGAACGATCTCAAGTATTTCCTTCTATACTGGATATTTAAAGTTTTATTAATTATAATTTGTTCTGAAGCATAAATGCCTTAAAGTATGCAATTTTTATAGTAGCAACCAAAATTAATGTTATTATGAAATAATCAGTTCTGGGAATATTCTCGAAAAAAGTCAACATCTCTAAGAATTAATTTTTTTTTAAGAAATTGTTTTGCAAAACATTTTAAACAGATTTACTCAAAAATTTATTACAAAACTCAATTTCTAAACAAGTTATGAGTTAGTTTCCTCTACTTTTGATTCTATTTATAATTTCTTTTGATCCACTGTTTTTCACCTAATGTTTTATTAAAATTCTAATATTGTAGTTTGTATCATGTTTCGTTGCATTGCGTTACAAATTTCTATTGATCACAAGCAACACATGACAAGATAGAATATACCACCATGTTCTTTTAAGCTTGTGAATTTTTTAACAGTTACAAGTGCAGCTAGTACAAAAAAATATACATACATATAAAGTACTTACATATTTGTTAAAAACTATTTTATTACAAAAGCAGACTAAATTATTACAATGCATGGATTGTAACAACGTTTTAAAAGACAGCGAACGACAAGCTTAAGCGAATCGTAGAAATATTTAAAAGTTTAGACGATTCTGATACTTTTTTAGGGAATATTTTTTCCCCAAAGCTCATAAATATTTTGCTTAAAAGTTATATTTAATGTTTAGTATTATATTAATATTTTTAATAGCAAATATTTTAAGTAATTTAGGTGAAATACGAACGGCTTTAATTGGATTGCAAGGATCTAGAATGCAAAAATATTTTAATGGTTTTACAGTAAAAATTCGGATGTGCCACAAAGAGAATAATGAAACCTTTTTTGCTATTGGTCATAAAAAATATGGCACCTAACTCCTTTAACATTTCACCTCCCTGCTACGCTTATTACAACTCACATGTCTGTAAATATATATATATTAAAACTTGAATAAACCGCAACAGATTTTGTCATGTTCTGTTCATAGTACTGTTTCTCTCAGACATTCTGAACAGGAAAAAATTTTCAACCAAATCCACATATAAACACAAGGATATAGAATGAAATGTCAGGAACAAAAACAACTTTTTTAGAAAATAAAAATTGTTGTAAATTTATATGTTCTATAACTCGTAAACCACAAAATAGTAAAATAAAACTGAAAAAAATAAGAAAAAACTAAACTTTGCAATAAAATAAATGAAGAACACTTGAAAATGTTACTTCGCACATGGTCCTACGAACCAAAAAATAGTCAATAGTAGGAACTTCTTCTAATGACCACATTAAAAAGCAAAACTAAGTATGACAGAGAAACAAACACTTTGGACATTATTACTCCATGGGGTGTAAAAGTTATTAAAAACAAAAAGAATATTGCTATTTTAACAACATGAAATTAAATTTATATTGAAGTCTTAATTAATAATAAACTAAGGAGCTGATTAAAGTTTGGAAAGAGAAAATAACATAAGGAGGAAATAATGGAAATAAATTAACCAAGAAATGTTAAAATATTTCATTTAAAATTAAACAATTTTATTTAAAATTTTAAGTTTCCAGATTCTTACAAACACTTTTTTATCCAACTTTTGTCATGTTTGTCTTTAAAAACTGACACGAAATTTTAAAATAAAGTTCAAAAAGTTCCATTAAAATTCTTTATTTTATTTTTTTTAATATTCATTTGATTTATTTTAAAAGTGAAAAAAAATTCATGAAAAAAGTTAGGCATTTAAACACATCTTTTTCAAGGATATAAAATGAATTTAATTGTACCATTTTATGATTTACTGCACTTAAATATATTCATAAAAGAACACAATATCAAATTTCTTTCTAGCCTGCAACACAGATACCCGGCAGTTCTAGGTGTCTAGTGATTTTAAAAAGGAACCTAACAATTTTTTAAACAAGACACCAGTTTTATTAATAATTAAAGATTTTTGAAAAAAAATTAAGAAAAGTTTAATTTGACTTCCTCTTAAATTACTTAAAGGCACAAAACTGACAATTGACTACACAGCTGATTACCAGTGATAAGTTAAGTAAACAATTGACTCTTTTTTTTAAACTAAACATTTATATAATTTGAAGTCAAGCTGTTAAGCCTAAACCTTCTTCAAGGACTCTCTGAGTAAATTCAAACCAAATTTAAAGTTCAAAAGCAAATACTCGCTGCTACGTATTTGTATATCAAACAGCTGTTAAAACCAAGTTTATTGATTTTTTTTGCTCGAGCAAAAGCATTTTTTCAATAACATGAATACTAAAACTGAAAGAAGAGACACTTATGTTTCTTTTTCCCCTATAAAAAAAAGACTCTATATTTTTATTTATGAATATTCAACAATATTAAAACGATAAAAGTGTCTGTGAGCCAATGGAAAAATAATAATAAAAAAAGTATTATGCAGGAGTTAAAACAAAAACAACAACAAGAACAACATTAACCAGTAGTAAAGACAATTCTGTTTTATATAGTAGATTGTAATACTTTTTAAGTGTTTTCCTTTACAACTTTATAGCAGACAAATTTGTATTGATTGTTTTAAGGGCAAAGTAGAAAGAACGAAAAAACTGCAAAGTATTTGTATTGCAGTAAGCAACATATGTTGCAAGTAATAACAACATCATCATCAGTAGCATTATTATTTGTAATTTTCTGTTTTTTTTAATATTAATCTATATGCATTATATATTTATCACATTTGCAATAAAGGAATTGACTTTAATGGTTAATTTAAAGAGAGTATTTCTTGTAAAAATAAATGAATTAAAACGTTTATTGAAAATTCTCGGGAATATTCTAAGAATTTGTTATGTTTAAAATAATTTGAAACTTATTTTTGTAACATATTTTTAGGCTTAATATTTGTCTAACGTGTATTGATAAGCAAATTTCACTGTTTGTGCAAATTTGAAATTATCTCAATCAAATCTATTTATAGATTTTACTCATAATTTAAAATATTTTCGTGAACATTCCAAGAATTTATTTTGTCATTACTGCACTTATTTATATTTACTTTGTATGACTTAAAGAATGCTAACGGAAGTGAAAATGTAGCGGGCTTTAAAAACCAAAATGTTTCGTGAATATTCCAGGTATTTGTTCTAGACAAATTCCAAATTAAAATTTCAGTTCTGCAACGAGTTCTAGAATATATGGTTAAAGCATCTACTCGTTCTATTTTGACATCGTTTGAATGATGTTTGCTGAAAACTGTCACCTTCGGAACTGGTTCTATGGAAGTATTATTTAGTCGACACTTGATTGATTTTTGATTCGAATCTGTCATACTTAGAACTAAGTATGTTTTAAGAAATCTTAGGACAATACATATACACTTTCTTTAGAACAGTTCTGGAACCAGTAATTTTCCACATTTCTTTAAAATTTTGACGAATTGAACTAGTTTTGTTATAAAGTTGATGAACACGACGATAAAGGTTGAAAAATGTATCAAAACTCAGAGACAACATTATATTTTATTTAAAACTCTGAATTGATAGAAAAGTAATCCTGTAAAAGTATTATTTAGTCGACACTTATTGATCTCTGTTTTGAATTTGTGACGCCTAGAAGTACGAAGCCCTAGGGAATCTTTGGAAATGCACTTTTTTAAAACAGTTCTAAATCAGTTTTTTCACATTTTCTTAAAATTTTGAAGAATTGAACTAGTTTTGTTATATTTTTTTATAAAGAATTCTGAAATCGAAAAACTTAATCTTTGTTGTTAAATTGACAAAATTCTTTATGGAAAAATGTAAATCCCGAAGCTACCTATAGTTTTTAATGACAGTCGTAGAGACAGACAGGCACAAAGCTAAATTGACTGCGCCAATTTTTAAGGATTCACGGTTGAATATTTCATTGTTTAAATTACAAAAAGAATGATAAATCTATTAATGTTTGATGTTCTCACGAAGCTGAAGGTTAAAATAATTTTTTTCTTAATTTAAAAACAATCGTGAATATTCCAAGAATTTTTATTACTAACTTGTGGTGAAAAAATTACTGCATACTTTTAGGTTTAAGGTTCATATTAAGCCAACTTCAAAATTTGTATAAAACTTTAGTTTTATCGTATTTAAATTTATTTTATTAAACTTGAATTTATTTAAACTTAAATTTAACAAACTATTACTTTATTATCTTTACAGGTGAGGTTTTCTAAAAATTTTAATAAAACTTTTATTTAAATCTACAACACACGTGAGTTTAAGTTTTTAAAGAAAAACCTTTCCTTCCTAAACAAAGTCTAAATTAATTTTCATAATTCTATTATATACTTATTTTAAACTTATTTTATTAGAACCTTTTAATTTTCTTTATCATTAAATCTTATCTACTTTTTGCCAAAATTGTATTTTTTTCTGAATTTAATATTCTTAGCAAATACCAGCCATCAATTGTGGTTAAACACTTGAAATCCTGGTAAATAAGAAAATATTTACTAGAAGAAAATCCAAAATAAAATAAAAAGTAAATTCTATTTAAATACTTTCTTTAATAATATGTAAATATTACCAGAACGTTTTGCTAGATGTAAATATAATACAATGACAACACCAAAATAAAACCAACCCTATGATTGAAAATTTAAAGGAATAAATTGAAAATAGACAAAGTTAGACGAATTTGAAATAACCTACAGTTTAAAGGGTTTTAATAAAATTATTTAAGTTTTTATTAAAAACCATCATTGTTGAAAATTCAAAGTCTATTGATTATAAAAGCTGTTGCCTTTGAAAAGAACTAGATTTTTCAGATATTATATCTTTAAAAAATCTCAACTATTTACATATAGATCGATTTAGAAAATTGTAACAGTTTTATTGACAATATATTGATATTTCATCTGGTTCAGTAGACCTATATAATTTTGAATTTGACAAGAACAGATTCTTGGAACATTCGCGATCTATTAATAACTAAGCTAAGAAAACTTATTTTAACACACGACAGACAGACATTGCTACCTTAACTTCTTTATCTATGAAGACCTAGAAAATGTTCATATGCAAGGCTTATAGACGTTCTGAACGTAATAACAAATATATAAACTTAAAACTGTAGGGTACCTTTTTGTGAAATCTTCACTGACATTTGCAGTACTCTAAATAAATAGTAAACAAAGTCTGCATAAGACTTTTACAACAAATAAAAGTAAATGAAAAATAAATACACAATTTCACCAAGTCAGATAAATAATCATCCAGAGATGCATTCAAGTATTTTAAATAATAAAATAAAAATAATATCATAATAATATAAATAACTTTCACAATACTAATCTCTAAGAAACCGACTGTTTGTGACATGTACACAGTGAGAAAAACACGTTTTAAAATTATACAAATTGACCAAATTAACAAGTGTTTATAATCAATGACATCCGTTGTCAAAGTAAGTAGGGATAGTTATCAAATACACAGCAAAAATATACAAAATCTAAAACGTTATTAACTCAACAAAAAATACCAAAGTGACAACGCTATGATGTCAAAACAGAACGCTGTGTTGTCGAAATCAACAACGATGCATTGCCGAAATGATATAAAATATAATCGAAATGACAACAAAGCGTTGTTACAATGACAGCGATATATCGTTTAAATTACAACCAATTAATTTTATACACATCCATTGTCGAATGTTAACAGATGTAGTATGCTCACTGTTTAACAACGGATTGTAACATTTGCGATACATTCCTATCAAGTTTTTCCCTCGGTGTACGAGGTTTAAGTTAAATAATTTCGAAAAGTCTCCAAGGAAAACAATTTTTAAGCCTTAAAGAAATGATTATGATTTATATCACCATCGTTTTAAAATAGTCTCGTTATAATATTTTTTTTATTTATTATATTGCTATTTATATCAATATTTTTTTGGGGGTTGTTTGCTTTAAATCAATTTTCTATTTTAAGATGTTATATGCATTTGAAAGCTATTTTTATTTAAAAATTAATAAACGTTAAGGAATTTTTTCCTTTCCATTTCATTTTACTTAACCACTTTTATTTGTTTTTTTCATTTTCTTGCATTTTTTTAAAGTTTCAAGCTGTTTCTAATACTTTAGGTAATAGGAATAAGGAAATAACTTCTTGTATTCTAGAACTTTTTAAAATTTTTTAAAATATTTAAAAAATAACTCGCTTAAAATATTTCGTGAATATTCCAAGAATAGTACTATTTGTTAAAATGTGCAGAAATTATGTGGCATACTTTTAGGCGTAATATATTTACCTTAGTTTTAAATGAGCTAATCAAAACATTTCCTCAAGCGCTCTATTTTAAAAATGTACTCGAACAAAGTCTACCTTTACTCAAATATACCTTAGTATTTAACAATATATTCCTCGTATTTCTTACAACTCCATATCCTATTCATTGCTAAGAATTTAATTTTGATTTGTAGTTTTATTCCAGCCATCTTCTATTTTAAAATACATCTTACACTTAATTTCATTCTTCATGTCTTACAAATAAATTTGAATAGAATTCTTCTTTCGTTTTACTTATACTCTTATAAGAAAATCGTTTTACTTATGTTTTAAGTCTTTTTCAAGGGATTATATTTATATTTTATGGCTGTTAAAGTTAAAAATCCTTAAAACAATCTATGGGTTTTTTTTTTCTTTATGATTTATGTTGTATTTTAAGTAACAAACTTTACATTTGTATAAAGATGTTTTAATATTCGTACTTACATTTACTTTATCTTCTACTCCATTGTCTTCCATTAATGTGTCTGATTGTGGTGGTTGTGGGGGCACTGTCTGGAAGAAAATGTACACGGATATGCAGATGAGTGTGGGAATTTATGAATCATCATAAAGATTAATTATATTACTTAAAGAGTAGACATTTATTTATTTTTGATTCTTATAAAAGATATTCAAAAGGCCTTGAAAAGTCTTTTTTTTAAGAATTTTATGTTTTGATACTATTAGCTGCTCAATTAAAAGCCAAAAGAGAGAGATCAACAATTATAAACGTTACAGAACATTCTATGGTCCACTTGCTATGGAATTATAAAGGATGCAGTTTCTATAGTATTAAAATTCCTCGATCATAGATTTGTCTATAAACTAGATTATGTTTTCGACTACACAACTGTTTATAATCTCTTGACTAGCGTAGAGTCTATAGCCTCTTGACTATTCAACAATTTCGAATACAGAACGGTCTATATAAAAGAGTATTTTGTCTATAGAATATCGAATCGCTATCGAACTGTATATAGTCTCTTGACTAAAGATCAGTCTGTAATGATCTCGACTAAAGATTAGACGACTATAATAGACAATAGTCTCTCGACTATAGAAAAGCCTCTCGGTTATAGATCAGTTTGGTATTCATTCGACTATAATCCACTTTTAATTATTTGACTATAGAAATGTCTATAGTCATTCGAATATAGACCAATCCAAAGTCTGTTGACTATCGAAAATCTAAAGTCTTTTGACTGTAGATCTGTTTGTAATGATCTCGACTAAAGATTAGTCAAAGTTCAAAAAACTGTCGACTAAAGATAAGTCTCTCATCTATCGAAATGTCTACAGTCATTCGAGACTAAAGCCATTCTCTTGACTATAGATCAGTCTATAGCCTCTTTACTATAGACTAGTCAATGGTCTCTACACTACAGTTTACTCTGTCGACTATAGAAAGGTCTGGCTTTTCGCTTTAGACAATCTCGACTATTTATCTACAGATAATTGACTATAGATCACTATATAGTCCTTTCACTATAGGTAAGTCTATAGTCTTATTATTATAGATCTTAGATAGTCTCTTGATTACAGATCAATCGCTCGACTATAGAAATGTTTAGCTTTTTTTATTAGAAACTATATAGTCGATTGATAATGGTTTCCTCTATAGGCCCTCGATTGTAGAACTAGCCAACTCTTTATTTATGATGTCCTTACAGTAGATATAAATAAATAATTTTACATAAATTTTATTTTCCATTAAAATAATTTATCCTGCATCAACATTTCCTTTCGACTAATTTAGCAAATAAACATGTTGGCAACTTAATTAGTAAGGAAATCCGTTTTAAATAAAAATAACTGTAATAGAGAGAACTGAACACAAACTAAAGGAAAATCCTTTACCCTAATGTAAAATGTTGCTGATGGCAACCTTTTATTTGTTAAATTAAAAAGCACCGGAAACAAATCCAGCTAAAAATACAAAAAAAAAATCACATCAACAACAACAACAGTAATGAAATATAGAATCCAACTGACATAAACCAAAAACAATAATGATAAAGGATAAAACAAATATTAGTTGTCTATTCGACTTCGTCGAATGATATAAACCATACACCTGAAGGATTTTTCAATGATATTTTGATATTTATGGGGCTTTGACAAGCAGAATTGGATCTAGTTATAAGATATCTGGTGCCTTTTAATTTCAATTAACAAACAGATAAGCATTGACGTAATCTGGGGTTTTATCATTCTGGAAGGTTTATTTGATAGATTTGTTAAAGTTTTGGGACTTTCGGACATCTGAAATTTCGAAAACTGCATTATGATTAACACTTTAACAGGCGGACATTGCTACATCAAGAACTCTATCTGCAAAATTATTGTTACAAACATCATGACAAACTTATATAACCTATCTTTATTACAATACTGAAGTTCTTAAAAAAGGAATAACATGGGTTACTAAGCCAACCGCACTCATCATTACAACTCAACTGTAAAGCAAAATTGTTGATGGCTTTAGTGATGAGGAATATGATGGCGATGATGATGATGATGCTGCTGTTAACAGGCAACATTTGATGCATTTCATATAGCTAAACCCTAAGCTTTGTTAAACAAAATTTTTAATTTTTATTTCATTGAAGCGTTTTATTTTCAAACAAATCAAAAGGATTTTTAATCAAAATTTTGTTAACTAGATTTTTATTTTTATATTTTTTTAATAAACCTAATTACAGAGTTTGAGTTAATGAACTTTTCTGTAAATTAAAGTCATTTTTTAAAAGCAGTTGTCATGGTGTGTATTAATAAACATTAACTATTTGACTGCAGTTCAAAATGTAACTAATATTTTACTTTAATATCACACAGACATAGAAATAAATAACACCATTTCCTTAAAAAAATTTAATCTACTAAAAACTTAAAATTTTAACGTTAAAATACTTCAGAGTTCCCTTTTTTTGAAAAAAATATCTAAAATTAAGTATAATGTGCCCTTAAATAAAGTAAGTTTATAATTTCTTCCTCAGAAAATGGGAAACAGTGTTTTCTATTTCCTTTATAAAATTTTAAATTCTTTCTTTCAGTACACATACATGTAAATATTTTGTCAGTGTCACATCCAACAGATGTTACCATAAACTGTGATTAGTGAGTTTAACATTTTAGTTTATTACATAAGTATTTAACACTTCTCTACCAAATGCTCCTGTAACATGTTTTCTCCTATTCCTTATACTATGTCTCTTCTTCGTATTCTTGTCCTGCCAAAGTATTTAATCTTGTCAAAACAAAAAAAGACAAAAAAAATAACATACTAAAAAAAATTAAAATGTCCAAGTTTTCTGTCACTAACATTTGTGTCCTGTTTTTACTACTCGTCCGTCGGTCATTTATTCTTCAATCTGTTTGTATTTTTTGGCTTCTTTTTGTTGTTTGTCTCCATTACAACTGTGATTTTTTTGTCTGTTTGCTTGTTGTTTTATCCCCTTCAGAAAAAAAGGAAAATAAAATGTCTCCCCTTTTTTAGCTTTTTGATTGTGCAGTTTGTTGGGAAATGGAATAATAAATGACTTCTAACATGAACCAAATTAAATCATGATTTTTTGTGTAGTTTTTGTTTTTACTACTAAATTCGAAAAATCAAAGAAACGAAAAAGGAAAATTTAATTTGCAATTAATTTAAAAATGCATAGAAATTAGTCAATTGTACATTTGTAAATGTAATTTTAGTAAGAAATTAGTTTTGCTGTTCGTGAATATTCCAAGAGAATTTTTCAACTACCTGTCTTTCTATCTATCTACACGCAGAGAAAAAACATGGTTGTGGTAACCATGTTTTAAGAGCAACATATTATGGTTAAAATTGTAATTGTAGTCTAAATATATTATGGTTATTGTGACAATTTTAAAATATCATTTTATGGTTAAAATCAGCTAAAACATTTTATCATAATATTTCTTATTTAACATAATATTGTTTGTTATACATGACTATATTATGATCCAATGCGATCAAAATATCGTTAAAAATATATATTCGAAATCAAATTTATTTTGATTACTGAATCAGTACAATTACAGTTTCTAAAAAAGTAAAAACCTTCGTTACTCAAGCCGATTTACAAATTTCAATTTGATTCCCCAAAACATAACTACATTATTTTATATAAAGTAAAATACTTATACATATAATGTTTTCAACCAAATGAGAATTATTTCAACTCTTTCTATTGACGCTTTAAACAACACACACACAAAATAATATGTGTGAGGTGTGTGGCTAAAGTTGTTTTGTTGTTGTAGCAACAGACATAGAAAATATGGTTATTTATAATAACATAACATATAATGGATATATTATAAATATCCATATAATGGTTATACAACATATAGCAACATAACTATAATGGTTATCAGTAAGTTGAAATATTTGTTAGTAACAAAATATGTTTTAGTCGTTACCATTACTTAGTTATTGAAAAAATAATTATTTTACAGTGAATCATACTCAAATTTATAATTGCCATGAACATGAAAATGATTACAGTAACAACAATAATGTTTAAATAGAATTAAAATAACAATTATATGTTTTAGATAACAATATACTGTTACAGTGAACATAGTTTAGTTATAGTAACCATGTCGAACAATGTTTTTTCTCTGCGTGTATCTATCTATCTATCTATCTATCTCTCTATCTATCTATCTATCTATCTATCTATCTATCTATCTATCTATCTATCTATCTATCTATCTATTTATATATCTATCTATTTATATATCTATCTATCTATCTATCTATCTATCTATCTATCTATCAATCTATCTATCTATCTATCTATCTATCTATCTATCTATCTATCAATCTATCAATCTATCTATCTATCTATCTATCTATCTATCTATCTATCTATCTATCTATCATGTTTAAACCATTTCATAGCCTTCATATCCCCCAAGTTAGAAAACTGGTTTCATTCTTTTGCAAATTCATTAAAAATCATTCAAATTTTAAGTGTTTGTTAAAATCAAATTAATTTCAACACAATTCTAAAATTAATTGAATAAAATTGTCTGCAACTTTTTTTTCATTGTGAAACGCAACGAAAGGAATGTTTTCCTTTCAATTAAACACGCACTAAAAAATCAAATAGACAACAGCAGCAAACTCGTTTTTTTTTTTTCATTTCAAGTTCAAACTGCTACCGAACAGAATACACAACTAAATTTCCGTTTTTGCACTTTATTAAATAAAGAGCCAAAAGAAAAACGACAAATGCAAGAAGGGAAACGCCTGTGAATTACTTCAAAACTGTACAGGAGTAAAAAAAACGTATAGATAAGGGCGTATCTAACGCCTTTATATAAGTGAATATATACGTGAAAAAAAGAAAAGCTTTAAACATATTAAAACATTTCTCTACATAAAATAGACTACACTTCAAGATGTCAGCAATACGGGTTTATGAACAAACAATCATGGTGTAAAATAAAAAAATAACAAAGAAAATGTAAGAAGTAAGTGGGGAAAAAAGTTTGTGAGAATGCACTTGAAAAGAATCTCACGAAAAAAGGATGTTTGCCTGCAGGACATAATGACAGTGACACAGACAAAATATTCTATTCTATCAAAAACACACATACAGACTTTAAGCACACACATGTTTATACGGTTTGCAAAAAGGTTTGCCTCGGCATCTAAGAAAATTCATCTTCACTTATTTCTACTCTTAACAAATTCACTTGTTTAGCGTTTTTTCTTCATCATTTTTGTTTATTTCCTTTTTGAGCAGAATATTTATGTGAAGTCACATACATACATAAATATAAATCTTAAATCACCAGTTAACTCCTACTTAAAATCATTTACAGTTTTGTTACCGAAAATGTTTTAATTTTTTTTACTTTAGTTCTTAAGTGTTGTGTGTTTATTTCCTAAATTCCTATAGTTTGAGTTTGTGGTTATAATACCGGCCGACCGGCATTTTTATTGATTTTGCTTATTGCATTTTAACTTTTACTTTTTTGTCGCAGTCTGCTTCCTGCTCCTCTAGTCACAAATTTATCCTTGAAAGTTTCTTTATTTATGCGACTGACTGGGTTTTTGTATTGCTTATCTATTCGAAGTGTTAAATATTCGGTTGAAAGGAAAAGTTTTTTGTTTATTTTGTTGCCTCATAGAAAACTTTTTCTTTTCAAGTTTCTATTTATCGTGAGTGTTTAGTCGTATGTGTAAATTTAGAAAATGTAAATTCAATGCATTTCCGGTTGAAGGGGTAAATGTTTTGTGAACTATAATAGTTTTGTGTAAGTTGTATTTTTACAATATTTTAATCAGAAGTATGTAGAAAAAGTTTTTGGAGCTTTTTATAAAGATTTATATAATTATCTGTATTTTAGGTTGTTCTATATAGGTCCATAGATTATATACTATTGTATAGTCCACATGCATTAGATTGGTCTAGAGATCAATAAATGATCTGTATTCCTAAAACATTAGGTTGTTCGATAATTCCATTTTATTTGCCAGAGAATACAGACTGACGGACTATAAAGTTCAGAGGCTATAGACAGTTCTACTATTCTAAATCTGACTATAGATCATTATGTAATTCAGAGACTATAGTGTATATAGTCCACAAGCTGTAAACTTTCCTATAGTGTAGAATCTATAGACAGTTCTGCCATTCAGAAACTCTAAACTATTCCCTAGATGTATACTGCAGATCGGTCTATAACCAAAATACTATAGTAACTACTCCTTAGCCTGTGGTCTATAGAAACTATATAGTCCACAATTATGACTGTACGCAACAATCCTTAAGATTTCCACGATTTTTAACAATTAAACAACGGATGTGTATAAAATTTAGATTTGGACAACTTACGTTGTCAACATTACATAGTGTTGTCGTACGTATGTTATACTTAGATAACGGATGAATTATAAACATTTTGGTGTCAATTTGGTACCAGGTTTGTACATTTTTCCCCCTCTGTGTAGAAATCAAAGCCTATAAAATACTTTGAATTGTTTTACACTTAAGACAATGAATTGTTCTACAATTACGAATACTTTAAACAAGGATACACATACTTTACACAATTTCATGTCAAAACTAATGATTGTTCTATAGTGCTGATAAACTTCTTAGAAGACTAAAGATTACAGATATAGTTTAGATACTATAAATAGTTATATAGTACATAACTGTAAACCGTTCTACAATATAGAGATTGCAGACCGCTGTATAGTTTAGAATCTAACTTAACAAACGATTTTAAAGTCCATAAACTATACAGTATTCAATAGTCTAGAGCCCTGATCGGCATAAAGCTTTGTTAAGAGCTTTCTTGTACTCTTAATTTCACACTGATGAATAAAAATCGATAAAAACCAGTAAGATAACTTTTTTTTACTCTCTGTCGATGTATAGTCTAGAGCATAAACTGTTTAGAAGACCAGATAATTCAGAGTGCGGCATAGTTTAGATACTAACGATAATTTTATAGTCCAGAACCTGTGGACTGTTCTCCAATCCAGATACTGTAATGTGTTTTTTAGTCTAGAATCTATAAAGACTATAGACTATTCCAAAGACTATTGTTGTTAAGTGCCTAAAAATTATAGTTCAGAGAATATAGACTGTTCTGCTGACAGACACAGACTATGACAAAATTTAAATCTTAATTTATTAAATATTTTCAAAACGCATATTGAACAAATGTATGTCACATTTATATATATTCTTAAAACTGACAGTAGTAGTTGACATTCATATAAAAAAGCTTAAATATTTAAGTACAATTGAAAAATGTTCTTTATTTTTAAGTGCACGTATATAAAAGTATCATATATCCGGTTTACAATAACAAGCACTCAAACACACACACACACACAGAACAATACTAGCACATACAATCATATTTTTCTTCATCTTATTTAAAAAAATAAATGACAAAAACCATTAGAAGAAAAATAAGTTCAAAAATGTAAAATGATGATGAAAAATCACTTTTGCAAAAGGAAAAAAAACATAATAACAAAAAAGCTTTTATAATAAAAATCTTCTTTTAAAAACTTCATACATTAAACATATACATAAGTAAAAAAATCTCTCTAAACAGGATCATAGGTTTCGACAGTATTATTTTGTGTTTTTAGACATAAATTATGATGTTGCAACTGAAAAACAATTTGAAACGTGTGTCTGTTATAAAAATTAAACAATAACTCGCGATAAAGTTTAAAATGTGGAAAAACCATAAAATAACTGAAAATCATGAGGCTGATAATTTTGAAGATAATTTTGGCAGAGTCAGACAGGCAGTAACACATTGACGCATTTAAACGATTTTGTTATAATCATAATAGGAAAAAGTCAGCAATTTAAGCGATATTTCAAATTTAATATAAAAAAAATTTAATGCAAAAAAAAATATTTTTGTATTTATTTTTCTAGTCTTGTTAAATAACACAATATTTGTATGTTTCCTTTTTGGGAATTTCGTTTCTTTAAATGGTATTTGTTTCAGAGCTGGTATTATTTTACATCAAACAAAAACTAAATAAACATAAAGCAAACGACTCGAAACCTAAAAATTTACAGACAGAGGATTACCTTGGCATTTATGAACATTCATATATAAATACAAGTCGCTCTGACTGACGTTGGAACCCAACTGTCTCTTTATCTTTGAGTTTGTCTTTAAGTCTATTTTATATGTTTTTTATGAGCACATTTTTTTACGGTGAAATATTTAAACAAATGGTTATATACATACATTTTTTCTTAGTTATTCTTTTTGGGATAATAGAACCTGCTATTTAATAAGAACATTAGAATAAACAATACTTAAGGTGTAATTCACAGAACTTTGCTCTTCTCAGTAGATAAAAGGGTAACCAAGAGACATTCTTTCTAAAGAAAAGCCTCAGAATAAAAAAAACTAAATAGTTTAATACATAACTTTGTTAGTGGAATTATTTATTAAGAGGATTAATGGTGAAGGCGCTCTTTGCACTAAGCAGAAAGCGAAAGCCGGGTCAAGATGACAAGGTAAAGACAGCCACTGATTACCTTTAGAAATGACGCCACAATGAGAAACAAAAATGTCTATATTTCGTATATAAAACTGAATTGTAACTGACCCAACTAAACTAAAACTGAACTAGAGTTGAACTACAACTGAACTAGAACTATAACTGAACTATAACTGAACTAGAACTGAACTAGAACTGAACTAGAACTGAACTAGAACTGAACTAGAACTGAACTAGAACTGAACTAAAACTGAACTAGAA
>NC_060951.1:46199553-46208787 GCF_022045245.1 Lucilia cuprina | reverse complement strand
ATGGTTTGTGTCTAGGGTTAACAGAGTTCTGTTAACTTAACATAGCTCTGTTAACTAACAGGTTTGTGTCTAGGGTTTAAATTTGAAATTTAACTTCACACCTATCAGATAGACATACATACTTGTATTGTCTCAGAGGTATATCTCAATTTGTTACAAACGGAATGACAAAAACACTATATACCGTTCATATTTTTTCATATTGGATATAAAAATATAATTGGCAGCAGCTGTGTGAACATGGCAAAAAATTTGTGAAAATTACAGTGACTACAAACCCTTTCCAACAAACCGTCAAAACAAAACAAGCCAAACAAAAACAAAAAATTTGCAAACTTTGCAAAACAAATATTCAAAAAATCCTACAAAAAAAGGTAAAATACCCAAAAAAATTCTAATTTTAAATTCTAACGAAATCAGGCAGGAGAAAGTCAAAAATTTTAAACAAAAGTAAAACTAATAAGCCGCTTTACAAACTTTACGAAAAAAACTATATAAAGTGAGAAAGTGTTAAAACAGTTTTTTTTTTATTAAATTTCATTTTTATTTTTCTCTCTTTACAGTCCCGTACATCTCTGGTGTCTAGTTCAGATGGTGGCATATTGGCTGAGGGTGAAACCTCTAGTGAAACTTCACGTGGTTCAGATGATTCACCACCATGCGATTTAAGTCTGGTCGAACGTTTGTTGTTGACACATCCAGTGTGGTTTTTACCCGGTATACAACGTTCAGGAGCTGTTCATTTTTTGCAAGGCAAAGAAGAAGGGGTAAGTTGACAATGCAAATATTTTTAGCATAGTGGAAAAATTAATTAGCCAAAATTTTCGATGTTGTTAAAAAGGAAAAATAAAAAATTCTTTGTTAAACGTGTTATAACAAAAGGAATTTTTTAGCATGTCATAAAAATTAATGAAGATTTTTTTTCGTATTAGAAAATGTCATGTTGTATAGTAACCATTGGTAACGTGTAGAAAACATCAAAGGCTTTTGTCGTTTTTAAAATGTTAGATTATAACAAAATTCACAATTCAAAGAATATCACTAGAGAAAAATATCCTAACATTAGAGAGTTCTTATAGAGATATCCTTTATACACTAGAGAATATTTTCTTCATATTAGAGAGAGTTTTTCTGTAAAAGAAACACATTGTGAATCTTTTTTATATAAAATCCGTTTGTAATATAATCCTAATATTAGAGAGCGTTTTTCTGCAGAAAATATATTTTAGAGAAGATTTCTATCTTAATTCTCTCTTTATAGAAGAGAGTTTTTCAATAAAAATGTCTCTATATTAAACTGATATACCCTACACCACTATAGTGGGGAGGGTATTATACGTTTGTGCTGATGTTTGTAACATACAAAAATATTGGTCCAATACCCACCTTAAAGTATACCGATCGATTCAGAATCATTTTTTGAGTCGATTAAGACATGTCCATCCGTCCGTCCGTCTGTGCGGCTGGCTGGCTGGCTGTCCATGTAAACCTTGTGGTACAGGCCGCAATTTTCAAGATAATTTGATGAAATTTGGACCAAGCATGTTTTTTGGCACAAGGACGAAGCCTATTGAAAATGGTTGAAATCAGTCCATTATTTCACCTAGCCCCCATACAACCGTACCTCCCGATTTGAACTTTTTATACTATAATTACGTCAAATATTCTGCTATCTCTCTAAAAATTGGCACAAATAAGTTTTATATAAGTATAATTGATACTGCAGATTTTCGTAAGGATCGGCCTATATTTGACCCTAGCCCCCATACAAACCCCCCTTCAAAAAATGACTTAAACGTCTAAAATTGACTTGTAACCATTTGTATCGCAATGAAACTCAACAAAACTAACTGTTATTTAGAAATATATCCTTTTCCCAAATTTACCGAGGATCGGCCCATATTTGACCTATATAAAGCCCCATTTAAAAATTTTAGTTTTTTATCAATAAATGGCTTAAATATTTTGGAATTATGGTAATATTCAACATAAAAGTTTCTTTACAAAAAATAAAAATTTTATAAAAGTAAAAATTGTAAAAATATACTCATGGTGTAGGGTATCATATGGTCGGCCATGCCCGACTATACTTTCCTACTTGTTTTTTGCATAGAAAATATTTGTATATTGGAGATAGAGTTTCAACAGAAAATAAATTTATATTAGAGAGAGATTTTCTACAGAAAATCCTTTCATATTGGAGTGAATTTTTCCATTGAGAATCACTCTATATTAAAGTCAATTTTTCTTTACAAAATCTCTCTACATTAAGACAATCCTTTTATGGAAAATCTCGCTAAATTTAAAACATTTCTTCTATAGAAAATATTTTTTCTGTAGAAAATATGTCCCTATTAAAGAGGAAACTTTCCATAGAAAATTTCTCTGCATTGAAGATAGTTTTTCTTTAGAAAAATCTCTCGACATTAAAGACGCGTTTTCTCTAGAATATTTCGCTACTTCAATGACAGTATTTCTACATAAGCTTGACATTAAAGAAAGTTTTTCTAGAGAAAATATATAAAATCTTTCTATATTAAACAGAGTTTGCTATAGAAAATCTCTCTACATTATAAAGAAGTTTTCTTTAGAAAATCTCTGTTCATTAAAGAGAGTTTTTCTTTTGAAATTCTGTCTACATTAAAGAGAGTTTTTCTTTAGAAAATCTCTCTACATTAAAGATAGTTTTTCTATAGAAAATCTATCTACATTAACGAGAGTTTTCCTATAGAAAATCTATCTACATTAAATAGAGTTTTCCTATAGAAAATCTCTCTACATTACAGGAGTTTTCCTATAGAAAATCTTTCTGCATTAAAAAGAGTTTTATCTCTCTACATTAAAGAGAGTTTTTCTTTAGAAAATATGTCTACATTAAAGAGAGTTTTTCCTTAGAAAATCTCTCTAAATTAAAGAGATTTTTCCTATAGAAATTCTCTTTACATAAAAGAGAGTTTTTCTTTCTTTCCCAATTTTAATTTAAATTGTCATGTAATATTACAACGATATCGACATAAATGACATTTTCATAATAATAAATATATAAAATAATTGTTTAAATTTCATACCATATTATATTTCAATTAATTATACAGTGAAATAAATATTACGTTAAAACAATAATAAAAAAACAGAAAACAGAGTTTGTTTGTCATTTTTGTGGTCAACCACAAATTGCATTTAATTACATTAACAAAAAAAAAATATATAATTTTTTTCAACATTTTTAAATAAAAATCTCATGTGTTATTAATTTATTTTTTCTTTTTTTTTTGTTGTTTGTGCCACATTTGCTTATAAATTACATTGATAAAATACAAACACCATGTGGGTTTTTGTCACATTTCTGCAATAATGTCTGGAGCGATTTTCGTTTACATTTATAGAATTAATTTTATTAAATTCGATTGCATTGAATATGCAAATTTGTAATTTTCATGTTTAACAACATTTGTATTGCAATAGTCATACGATTTGTAGTCCCAACCCCAGAGCCACACATTTTAGTATGACTGCTGCTGGGCTGGTTTGTTCATCTGCATTTAAATTACAAATTGTAAAAAAAAAAAATACGGAAAAAATTCTATTGATTATTGTGATACATAGTTTGAATGAATATGTGGAATTTTGAAAGTATGAAATTTTATTTGAAATAATTGAAATGTGTATATAGTAAAGCAAATATGTACATGAAAAATTTGTGGTAGAACTAAAATAAATCATATTTTTTTGTAATGGCAAATATATTTTAAATATAAAATTTTCTATTTAAATTTAATTGAAAACATATTTATTTTATTAAAATTTAATTATCGATAAAATACAGCGAACTAATTGCATAAAAGTTTAACTAATTGTTTGTGATTAATTTTCATAGACTGCAAAAAATGTTTAAAATTGCATAAATTATGTACAAATGTATTTAAGTCTTTAAAAGTTAAGCAAAAATATTATTTGCAAATTAAATTAAAATATTAAAAATAACACAAAAAAAACGAATTCGAGACTTCAAACCCTTTTAAATCAAATAGTTTTAGAAAAGTTCATTTGTTTTAGTGATTGATCTCATTCTCTTAAGACCTTCTTCTAAAACTAAGACCCCCTTTTTAGCGATCCCTGTTAAATTCTAAATAATTGCTTAATTAATGCATCGACTTTTTACAGTCCTCTTTTCTTTGAAAATTACACAAATAGCTGTACATTTTTTGCTGATTAAACAATTTTCATAAAGTCTAATTTATATTTGTATTATTATTGTTGCTGTTGTTATTTACTTATTTATACTCTTAACAGTATTTACACAATTTGCAATCAATTAACATAAAACTGCTATTTTAATTGTTTTTGGGGTAAACAATTTTACAAATCTGTATAGGAAAACGACCACACACACACACGCAAATTGTAACGTAAATTAATACGACAGTGGGACCAAAACTTGTTCTAAATAGAACAACATAATAAAACATCTTAATAAAACAATTTTCTTTTATAGAAAAAAAGCTTCACAGTATAGAAAGCTTTTTTTTAATAGAAAATCTGTTCGCTTTAGAGAGAGTTTTTCTATAGAAAATCTCTCTCCATGCCATACAAAAAAATCTTTCTTTCTAAAGAAAAGATCTCTCTCCACACTATAGAAAAAAAACAATCTTTCTTTTCTTAAGAACATTTTTCTTACCTTCAACAAAAAGTTTTGCTATTGAATTTTTTCAAGAAAATCTGTTTAATCCACAGACAGTTTTATGGATTATCTCTCAACATTAGAGAAAAAGGTTCCGTAAAAAATCTCTCTTAGAATACTATAGAAATTCGCTCTCTCCATACTGTAGAAAAAAAAACTATCTTTCTTTTCCAAAGAAAAGAACTCTATCCACACTATAGAAAAAATTAATATTTCTTTTGTAAAGAAAAATTCTTCTCAAGAAAATATCTTAAATCTAGAGATAATTTTCCTAGAGATTATCTCTCAACATGAGAGAGAGAGTTAGGTATTCAGGCTGCAAAGACGCACACTTGGGTCCTGTTGGTCCCTTTGTGATAGAGAGAGAGAGTTTCTTTTGTAAAGAAAATTTCTTCTCAAGAAAATATCTTTAATCTAGAGACAATTTTACTAGGGATTATCTCTCAACATTAGAGAGATAGTTTCTGTAAAAAAATCTCTCTTTAATATGCAGATAATTAGGATAAATTTTCTTTAAAAAAAATAATGATTTTTTCTGTGTGGAGGGAACTTTCCCCAAAAAAATTTTTTTCTTAATGAAGAGATATTTTATATAGTAAGACTTTCTCTTTATATGGTAGAGCGTATTTCTATAAAAGAAACTTTTTGAAAATCTTTTTACACCACATACATATAATTGTTCTGTAGAGAATTTCTTTACACCAGAGAAATATTTTCTTTACAAAAACTTTGTCTAGAACAGAGGAACTTTCTAGAAAAATTTTCTCTTATGTAGAGAGATGATTTTTATAGAAGAAACTTTTGTATAAAAAATCTCTCTACACCAGAGAAGAATTTTCTACTTCAGAAATTTTCTCTACACCAGAGGGATTTTCTATAAAAAGTCTCTGATCAGACCTAATTTGACTCTAGCCTCCGTAAAAATCCCGCTTAAAAAAAGGCACTGGTCGATCGGCCTTGCCCGACTATACATACATTATATACATATATCATTATTGCATGTAGCCCCGTTATTCAATATTATCTCCCACTGTCCAGTTAAACAAACAATTACGAAATGTAAAGACAAATTCTTAACAAAAGACTTTATAAATTAAACCCACTAATACTGCAACATACATACGCACTTAAAATCGTTCCGTACCTCAGCCCACAAAAAACCAATTATTCACGTAAAATAGGTGCGTATTCACAATAAATGATTGAAATTCATTTATACACAGCAAAAACAAAAATTTAGTAATTTTAAAGAATTTCTACATGTACGAATACAATACAAGTTTACAACAGCCATGTGCAATTATTTAAATTCTATGTAAATATAAAAGTAAGCCTGCGTAATGTTGACAAGCGTATGATCTAAATTTCTTCATGTCACTTTCTTCTAAGACTTCGAAATTTGTTAATCTTTGCGGTTAGAAAACATTGTTTTTAGCTGTTTCTCACTCAAACTTAAATCGTTTGAACATTGCCCATCACTGTTTTGAATGCGAAAAAAACGTTATGTTGTTTTTACTGGTTCTAGTAAACAGTGTAAAAAAGACAATAACAATAGAATCAGAGTTAACCAATGTATGTATATATATAGACGGAGAAAGGGAGGGAAAGAAGGTACTGAATATTGTAAATGGAGAAAAACCAGATTCATTAACGCATACCGCAAAGCCTTAACGAGTTACCATGAATAGCATGGATGAATGCAAATGAGAAAAAAAAAACTGCTGTGATGAGAGGTTTGGAAAGAGATTAAGAGTAAATATGCAAAAAGAATACAAAAAAACACTAAATGAGAAAATACTACAAATAATCAAAAAAAAAATTGTATGGAAAAATATGGAGCGGTTAAGGAATTTAATAGGAGGGATCAGTTGTTACCGACTATTTTCAATGTTACTTGGGATTCGCGAATAGTTTTTCAATTTTAAAGAATTTTAGAAAAGTTTAGTTAGTTATAAAGGAGGATGTACATATATACATCAAATCCGAAGAAATACAGCTACGCCAACATCGGGCCTGTTGTGCGCTCCTTAACCAGTGACTCAGGTGGGAATCGAACCCACCACCTCCGGTCTACCAGACTAGAACACTAATCACTAACCTACCGGAGTTTAACAGTTGAAAATTATACATACCAGGCGCGGATCCAGTGGAGGAAAATTAGGAATTCCCCCCAATCCAAAAACTTTTCATTCACAATATAAAAGTGAGAAAAATCAAAAAAGAAAAAATACCCCCTCCCCCCAAACTCTTATGTTGGATCCGCGCCTGGTATAAATGTATAGCCATGTTACCATTTCCAAGTTTTTTCCTAAGAAGTCACTGTGAATAATCAATCTCTTCAATCAGATATTTGTTTAAAATTGAAAAATTTCAGTATTTAATTGATTCTGAAATTAATTTGCTGTGAATACCCCTAATAAGTGTTTTAATATTTGCATACCATAGATATGACTGCATTGTAATTTATCTTTGTTCTTCCATACTATGTTTAAAAAATCGCATAAAAAATGTTCATTCAATTCCATTTTTTTTGTCAGATAACGAAATTCATTTTTCTAGGGTGTTTTAGAAAACAAAATTGTTGATATAATGAAAAAAGTGAAAAATTTAACAAATATAAAATAATACAGGAAATGGGGAAAATAACTGGAGCATTACTTATTGGAAGTTTTAAAGGGACATTAAAAAAAAATTCACTACAAATGAACACGTTAGAAATAAAGGCAGCAAATGAAAAGCTTCCAAAGAAGCAGAAAAGCATTAGAAATTGAAATTTATTAGTAATGAAAAATTTTCACTAATGGTTGTAGTATAAGTAATACATTACTAAACTACTTCTTAATAATGTCTTATACTGAATACATTCCTAAGCAATTAAAAGGAAATTACAAACGAAGAGAATCCCTCTTATGACAAGATGGTTTTAAATTCATTGCAGAAAATTGTACTTATTTTTTGATTCTTTGGAAGTACTTAGGAAGTACTTTATTTTTTATAAAAGGAAATTTTTATTTTCATATATTTGACCTGCTATTGATTACCGCTAACACTTAAATACTAACATTTAGATTATAGGCAATACATTACTAAATTACTTCTTAAGAATGGTATTGCATTACTTACACTGAAAGCATTTTTAGGCAAGTAAAAGAAAGCTAAGAGAATCTCTCTTATAACAAGACGGTGTTAAATTCATTGTTTCTAATGTTTTTTACAACCTCAACCTGAAGCACATTATACTTCCTTTTTCGATTCTTTGGAAGTACTTTATTTTTTGTAAAAGAAAACTTTTTTATTTTACTAAAGCAAATTGCTAATTTAAACACTTTTGATCGAATAAAAATGGCACTAAAAATTTAAAAAATAATCCACAGTAATAATTATGAAAAAAAATTCACTAAGAAATCCTCTTAACCTTTAAAACAAAAACTCTAAATGAAAAGAAAATCCTAAAAAATATACCAAAAGTAAGAAAGCTTAAAAAAATGCACTAGAAATTCAAACTCTTAGTTAAGTTCGTAAATGGCACATCGAAAACAATGATGATTTTCTAAATGCAAGGCCACAAAAGCATATGCGGTCGAATTGTGTGGAGTAAACTAAGGACTAAAGAACAAAACTCACTCTATTAATAATTTTTTTCAGCAAAATAATAAAATCCTAATACTACAGCTACTGGATAACAGAAAGCAAAAAACTTAAAACTCTTGAGGGAGTATTTTTTGTTTGTAAGGGATTCTATAGCTAGATAAAAAATCCAACCAAATTAAAGATGATGATGGTTGGAATTGAAAGTTTTTTTTCTTTTAAAGGCAAGAAATTGTATTAGCAGTAAAAGTATTACTAGAACGTAGTAGACTTTGCACAGCTGCACATTTGGTTTTTCAAGCATAATTTTCACAAGGAACAAAATATTATTTAAAAAAAAATAAAGAAAATTTAAACGGCAAACACAAAGCCAGAATTGTTCCTTGTTCTATAGAAATTCTTTAAGAATAAAATAAAAATAGAGAAAGTGTCCCGCTGAGCATTATTTAATATTTCAAACATCTTTATGAAAGGTTGTCATGTTATATCAAATCTTTTCTTTTCTTGTAGATGTTTGGAATTTTTTATATATTTTTTTTTCGTTAAACATAATAAAGCTCATTTTACCAATTTGAATAAAATATGAGATTTTTATTATTGGCGCTATGTAAACTAATGGCATCCAATGGGATAATAATCAGAATACAACCAAAATTACTCAGTAACAAAAAAATTATATACCATATATAAACACTAGAGTACTTTGATATGCAAATAAAAAAAATTGCAGGAAATTTGGTCGAAAAGAGTATATTTAATACAAAGTAAATAATATATGAGAAAATATATATAAATAGTTGAATAAATAGGGTCATAATCTAAATAAAAGTAATTAAAATTCATTGGTACTTTATAGGATAGTTCTGTTCTAGTTCTGTTCTATTTCTGTTCTAGTTCTGTTCTAGTTCTGTTCTAGTTCTGTTCTAGTTCTGTTCTAGTTCTGTTCTAGTTCTGTTCTAGTTCTG
>NC_060951.1:46196410-46199453 GCF_022045245.1 Lucilia cuprina | reverse complement strand
CTAGTCTATAGTCTAGTCTATAGTCTAGTCTATAGTCTAGTCTATAGTCTAGTCTATAGTCTAGTCTATAGTCTAGTCTATAGTCTAGTCTATGGTCTAGTCTATAGCTTAGTCTATAGTCTAGTCAATAATCTAGTCTATAATCTAGTCTATAATCTAGTCTATAGTCTAGTATATAGTCTAGTTTATAGTCTAGTCTATAGTCTAGTTTATAGTCTAGTCTATAGTCTATTATATAGTCTAGTCTATAGTCTTTTTTATAGTCTTTTCTTGTCTAGTTTGTAACCTCACGTGTAAACCAGTTGTCTTTAAATTAAAATTCTTATTCCTTTCAATGTGAAACAGCCCTCAACATAATGTTTTATTTATTGTTTGACACATAGCAACTGAAACATAAATATTGCATGGTTGGCTGGTAAACGCAGCTTATCAGCAACATAAAATTGTCTGTCGTTGTTTTTTTTTTGTGCTGCTGTTGACTATTAAAATACACTATTGTTGTTGCTACAACAAATAATTATGGTCTGGGGGTCGTGCTGGGTGTTGGATAGCAAAAAGTTCAGGCAACAACATGATGTGATGACTATTGCCAATGTTGCTGTTGATGGCCTATGATGGTTTTTGTTTGGCTACTCTGATAGATGATTTCACACAAAACGTCGTTTTGTTGCTGATGACAATTTTTTATTATTTTAATGTTGTTGATTTTGTCTATTTTTATATGTCTGTGAATGCATACATATTTCTCTATATGTCTGCATATTTTCATGTTTTGCAAAAAAATATGCTTTTATGTTTTTCAACTCCTTTTTTTTGTTATTACAGCTATACAAAGGATCTGATCTGCCTTACTCCTGATTTATAAAAATATTTTGTTTAAAACAACATCATGTATTGGTGTGTTTTATTTTGTTTAAATGTGTTTATTGTATTATTGTGGGTTTTGTCCAGGTCTGTTTTAGAGTATTTAAACAAAATTCATGTTTGATGTGTTTAATCGTTTGAAAATGAATTTTTGTTTATTTTTCTACTCATGTTGAGTGTTTTCTATTTATGGTTGTTTTAGGTTTTTTTAATGATTTAGTTGAGTTTTTGTTATTAAATATATAAATTTTTAAATATTTTGTTTGCAATTAAGTACTGAATGCTTTAATTTAATAGTTATTACTTCGGTTATAACTTTATTGTTCTGTTCTAAGGGAAAATCGTCCAAGCATTAAAATAATAACGACCTCTAAATCGGGTGAAATATTTTAGAATCCTTTACATATTCTTTATTCATTCGCTTCTATCAAAATTACTGCAAAGTCTAACGTTACCTTGGTTATTAAATTGCAGCTAAATATAATATCTAATCCTTAAAGTATGCAATAAATCTTGTATATATTGAATTACGCAAACTATGCTATAGTAATCAATAACAAACTATTTATTTAAGTATTTGATTACCTTCGTAATGGCCATCACAACAATAATCTCTCTGTCGTTAAATGTCATTAAGACTTGACAAATGGGGTATGAGAGTGGGTAGGTAAATATTTGTATAAAAATAGAATAAAAGAAACCCAATCAAATAGGAAACAACTTGTGGGGCGACAGCAGAGTATAGCACATACCACAGATGAAAAAGAACAAAATGAACACAAAAGTATTTAATTACAATTGGAAAAATATGCGATAATTAAAAATCAATCACTGTTGTTAAAAAAAAACAAAAAAGAACATGAAAAAAGACAAATTAAGAGAGGGGGTAAGGACAAGAGAAAAAAGCACAAGAACTTGAGTGAGTGGCGCCACATGTTATAAAAATATAAAGATGCTGCAATATTAACGTAAACATTCCATTACATGTATACCGGACAGATTACATATATACACATATTAATGCTTTATTTCTGTTTGCTTTTTTGTGGTTGAATGCAAAATCAATGTTGTACGGACAATTAATTTCTATGCTTGTTACCATCCCCCTCCTGCCTTAAGCTTTAGCAACGCACTAGGAACATGTGGTAGAAAAACTAAAAAAAAAGCGACAAGATTTTCATTTAAGGGTGGTTTTAATGCTATACAACTATAGAAAGAGATGTGGACCCAGAGAATCAAAATGACTGGTACGGTAATTGAGGTTGTTGTTTGTTATAATACAGTCTGGACACAGCACATGTTTAATGTCAAACCTGAGCTAAAATCATCCATCATTGAAATTTGAGCAAAAAAACCAATACATACAACATATTGATGAACAAGATAAAGAGCTACAATATATGTATGATGAAAATAGTGAAATATTGGGAGGAGAAGCAATTTAACGTTTTTCAATAATTTCCATAAAAAAGAGAAAAACTAGAGGTGGGAGTTGATAAGGTAGTTGATTTGTGGTTGTCCTTTATAAGTCTTTTTGGTAAGGGAAGGATTTTATATTTACATCAATTTATTTATCATTAAATATTAAATAATACGTTCATGTTTGATGTTCGCATTTGTATAAAGTCTTTATAATCGTGTTTATAACCTGCTAAAAATCATGTCCTGCTATTTAATTTTTTTTTTGCATTTGTATTCAATGTGTCCAACATGTATTGCATATTTTACAACGCTTATCTAGGATTTCTGTTTGTTGTATGTATTTTTACCACAAAATGTAATTAGCAGCAGCTGTTGTATTCACATTTTTAATGTATATTTAGTGATGGACTGACTGATGATCCCTGCCATATATTTAGTTATATGAAAATCTTGGTGTTGGTGGTCATTAGTGAGCAACGATTTAATTCAATGTTTTTAGTTGTTTCACTGACCACAGGTGTAAATGAAGGAAATTTTTTTGTTATTGTTTGATTACTAATTGATTTCGTTTTGGTTGAATTTAAGCCAACATTTTGATTGAAAATATTTATAAACAGAACTAGAACTGATCTAGAATAGAAATAGAACTGAACTAGAACAGAACTAGAACAGAATTAGAACAGAACTAGAACAGAAATAGAACAGAACTAGAACAGAACTAGAACAGAACTAGAACAGAACTAGAACAGAACTAGAA
>NC_060951.1:46036484-46196310 GCF_022045245.1 Lucilia cuprina | reverse complement strand
CTAGACTATAGACTAGACTATAGACTAGACTATAGACTAGACTATAGAATAGACTATAGACTAGACTATAGAATAGACTATAGAATAGACTATAGACTAGACTATAGAATAGACTATAGAATAGACTATAGACTAGACTATAGACTAGACTAGGATGTAGTCTAGTATGTAAGCTAGTTTAAAGTCCAGACTTATAGTCCGGTCTTTTGCAGTATTTTGGCGAGCCTTTGGTAGAACTTTATGTTTAATTTTATAGCATACAAATCACTCCTTTGACATCCTTCCATTCCATAAAACACACCATTAAAAATATTGTTATTGTTGTGGTTGTCTCAGTTTATAAAATATTTTGTTAATGAAATATTTATCAACAACATTAAACTCTCAAACGCTTAAATCCCGCCTGCAAAATGCAACAACCCCATGCAGAAACATTGAGTTGAAACCTTTCAATCTATTTAATGGACACCGCACAAGAGCTGTCATAACATGCACTGATATTAGTTGAATTTATCAAAATTCCCAATCTTTTTCATCATTTTACCATTCCTGTCATAAACTTAATAATGTCACTTTAATATTTTTTTTTTTGTAGTATGGTGAATGTGTGCGTTTAAATTGAGTGTGTAAAAATTCTTTTTTATTTAGTCCGAGTACTTTAATATTTATTGACATAATAATCAGGTTATAAAAAAATATAACAAACTTTTGTCTGCTGTTTAAAAGTAATAATATTTTTTAACAGGTTAATAATATTTTATATCTCTTTTTGTTTATGGTTGTGTTACGGGCATTTTCTCTTTGGGAGTTGTTAAAAAAAGTGAAGAGTAAAGTTATTATTCATAAAATGTGATGCATATAATATGGCGTTTTTAAGTCTCAGATGGTCAATTGGTCCCAATTGTAGCAATTTGCAGAGTTAAAGAATTTTATGGTTGAGAATAAAAATGTTAGAAAAGGGAAAAAAGATGTGTATTTCTTGTCTTTACTTACATTGTAATTTACAAGAATATAATGAATATGTACAGATATATGATTTGGTTTCGGAATGTCCGTCTGTCTTTGTTTTATTTTAAGTTCACATTCTAACAGCCCTTGATATCTAACTCAATGTATAAATTATTATCGATTGTATTTGGTACGCAACAAATAGGTATATCAACTGAAAGGTATTACACAGACCTTTCGATTGCAACATATCAATTTGTTCTGAAAGCCTGATTAAGTCTTACTAATTCAAATATGAAATCATTCTAGAAAAATCTGTTAGAGATTGGTAAAATTAGTTTAAAATTTGTCTGAGATATGATCAGAAGATCAACGTCTATCACAAATTTTCTTTAGAAATCTTAGTTTACGTTTTATCATAAAACTTCTTCCCCATTAAAAACTATAATCAAATTGTTAATTTAAAGTTTTTTTTTCAAAAATAAAACTTTTCAAAACAACATTTTAACAAACAATGCTTAAAACGTCAATTTCCGTTAGAGCAAATTGGGTTGAGAAAAAATCAACCAACATCAAACAACCCACATTTCCGAAATAATTATAATCATCAACATCATTATGTCGTCAACGTAAGCATTATCGGAGCTTATAAACAAACTTTAAGCTAAAAAGCAAAAACTTTAAAGGAATAGAAAAAAAGCACAAATGCCTGCAGTTAAGTTTTTTCTATGTCTAACAGACAACAAATATTTAATAAGTTGCATATTGGTAAGTGCAGCCAACAAATGACTGACTGAATGAAAAATCTATAAAAACTTTTCGTACCAGGAATACATATTTTTGCAACATTTGCCTAGTCTCGTGTTGTGTTTTAGATGAATAACAAACAATATTCAATCTTAAAACATTAAACATGACAGCAGTTGCAGTTGTCAGTTATGATTATGGTTATGTTGGCGCTGTCGGTTTGTTGAGAAGGAAACTTTAAAAAAGGCGATTGAAGCTGCAGTTGCAGTAGTAGGTATCTATCGGCAACTGTTTGAAGCATCTCATTTTATGTTCAAATTATGAATTTTTTGTTGCCCACCTAGTTTTTCCCCCAAAGTGCCGCCGGCTATTTGACTAAACAGCTTCAATGTTGACGTTTTTTTTCTTCTTTTCACTTTGCTGGTTTCTGGGTTCCTGTTTGTGCAAAGTACTTGTGTGCATGTATTGTTAGATGTATAAAGAAAATGTTTTATATGTATATGTACAATGTATATACTTCATCAACAACTAGAATTCTATAGAAATTCATATTTAGTTGAGGACTTTGATGACTTTTTTCATAGTTGTTTCTTTTTTTCGATTAAGAAACATTTTCTTTTCGATGTTTTGTTGCTCTTTTTTGGTTGTAAAACTACCCAAACTTACTTGATGTGTTATAGGAAATAAAATCCAGTAGGAAATTGCGCTAAATAGTAAGATAGAAGTTGAATTTTTGACATTTCAGCATTTGGCAGATTTACAATTATTATCTAATAATAAGACAATATAGATTAGCTCTGCGACCTGTCTGAAATATCCTAAATAGACATATTAATAATCCTTTGGAATAAAGCCATTTTAAAGAATTACAATTAGAACCATTATCTAATCATTAGATTTGTTAATTATTCGTGTTTAAAATTATTCGCATAAAAACTCACAATATTTTTTTTATTATTTTTTAAATTTTTAAAATAATTCGATTATTCGAACGAATAACGAATAAAAGTTTTTAATCGAAAAAATTAATAAAATATAAATAAAACTTGGGTTAAAAGCGGGTTTGCGTACATCAATACGTCAGTAACCAGTTCAATCTCAACAATACATTAAGGGCGACTGTATTGTATTTGTCATTCCGTTAGTAACACATTGAAACAAATGGGGCCTTTTTGGATTCTAAAACTATCTAGCCGTCCGTCCTCCTGTCTGTCTATTTGTAACATGATAGGACGAACTAGAGAGTTGAAATTTTGAAAAAAATATTTTTTTGTTTGGTTTTAAAAATGGGCAATATTTGTCTACGATTTAACCTAGCTCCCATATACGGTTCCTTTCAGAAAATTACTATAACTCAGAAAATTACTATACTTATAGAAATTATTAAGGAATGAAAATGTTTTTGTAAAATAATCCTATATAAAGATCTCATCAGAGGAATGACATCCCCACCAATCATACATAGAGAAAAAGAAACATACGAAATTGACACCAAAGTGTTTACAATTTTTCAAAAACATCCTTAATATTGACAACAATCCGAAGTCAGTAGTGATCTTAACATGTTTATTAACATTTAGACAACGAATGTGTATAAAATTCAGATTTCGACAACAAATTGTTGCAATAACAACGGATGTTCATAAAAAATATAAACATTTTGGTGTCACTTTGGTACCAGGCGTATTTCCGTGTAACTAAATCTAGATCAGAAGACAGGGTAATTTATTTTTCACTTACATCCTTTTTCTCATTTTTTTTATTTTGAATAAAAAAGTTTCATGGATCCGCGCCTGATCAATAACATATCATTATTACTTTGTGATCATATTCACATTAGTTTAAATTTTGTGAAAAGCTTCACTTGGATATTGTGAAAATTTTGAGAGATCTCTTCTTAAGAACCTTATAGACCGATTGACACAAAACTCCATACCGCTATAATACGGAAACCATTTGTCAACAACCCATTTATTTATCGTAAAGAGCAAACTTTAAAGTTGTAAACCAATGCAATCTCAATAACTGATCGTATCAGATTTTCACTTTACTTATATAAAAAAATAACGAACAAAGCCGTGGCCCGAGCAGAATCAAAGTAATTAATTTTGGATTAGTTATGAATAGTCTAGGAATCTCTATGTCTTACTCAATATATATTCCAAAAAAAGCTACTAAAAGAAGATTCTCCTATTCACAAACAAGTTCTTTAAAAAAGGTCCCGATTCTATTGATTATAATAGTATTTTTCGTAAAGTAAAAAATATACAATTTAAAGCATAGATGTGTTCATGTATTTGCAAATATGTTGAAAAACTTCTTACTTGGATTTTAAAAAGTTCTCTTGGCTTAATTTCGGTTCATATCGAAACTCACTACTGATGTCTTCAAATTATAATACTTCCAATTGGCCTTTTTGAAGTTAAATATTCATTTTTCCATCGATGATTTTCCTTCTACTTTTGAATACCTTTTCCATAGTAGTTTTTCCCATTTCCTTAAACTATTTTCATTTATTTTATTTCAGTATCCAGCTACGAAACAACTAAAAGCACAAAAAATCCTTCTTTTTTCTTTTGTTTTGTGTTTTTTTATTTTTCTAAGGTAAAAATAACTATAAAAAAACTAAACATTTCTCTTAAAAAGTGGAACATCTAGTACGGGTCATTAGACTTTCAATGGAGTTTGTTTTTTTTGTATTTTTTAAATAACAAAATGTAAATATAGAAAACTCGAAAAAATACAAAACAAATATTTGTTTAGAGGTTTTGTGTTCTATTGTATGATGAGATTTTTAAAAAAATGTTCTAGAATCCACATAAGAAAACACTTGTAGGTGGTAGACGTTGTTATATGCCATCTTAAATGGTTTCCTATATCCGCTGGTTTAAAATACAATATAGTGGTTTTTTACTTAAAGCTTTTAAAATACTTAAATACAAGTATACTTTTAGGCTTCTAGGGAAAAAAATTGTTTAGATTACTTAAAGAAATTTGAATTGTTAAGAGTTTAAGAAAATTATTTCTAAAATTCTAGTAATACAAGACTACTAGTGTATCCACAAATCACTTATATACTTTTAGTTATTTAGTTTTATTTTATTTTAAAGCATACTTCAAGGCTGGCGAGCCATTAACTTTTTTAATTATTTCTTAGTTTTAACCCTAAACGTTCTTTAAATTTGTAAATGTTTAAATAAGCTTTTCTTGGTTTTAATTAACTTTAAGTCAAGGTAATTAACAAAATATGTAAGTTGTTGCATGTTCACTCATCAAGTTTGTTGAGTGAATCATTATACATATATGTTAATAAAAATAAATAAATGAAAAACCTTTTTCGAACCAATGTTTTAAGAGGGTATTAGTCTAATAGGCTTATCTACTTAAAAGCAGACATATTGCGGTACAATAACCAAAAAGACCAGAATAAAAATAAATGCAAACAATGGAAACAAAATTAATACCTGATATATAATGGAAAAAAAAACTGGGAATATTTTCTGAAGATTTAATAAAAAAAGTTGGAAAAACTCTTTATAATTACATAGTAATAATGAACATTTCAATGGGAGAAAAAAATATGAATTAATAATAAAAATTACCCTTTTGTATAGTAATTTCATTTAATTATTTGTATTAAACAACTTTTGATAGCAGACATAAAAGTTAAATAAAAATTTTCGACATCAACATTAAGACAGAAAAAACAATCTAAATCAAAATTTTAATTTTAATTCCTTTTTAAAAATAATATTTTATATTGTTATTTAGTTTTAATTAAAGTATTTAAACCTGCACTTAACTGCTCATTTAAGCTTTCAAATAAAATATTTAAATTTACCACAATATTTTTCTACACAACAAATTTATTTATAAAATAAATATTTATATCACTTAATTTAAAACTCCAATAAAATAACTTCAATTTTACAGCCTTTAGATATAATTAATATTCTACAATTGTTGTAAAAACATACAAAAAAATTCAATGTAAAATACCATTTCATCAATCCCAACAATCTAGACATTGAGTTTAAATATTTAAAATATTTATTTCGACAAGAAAAAAAAACGCATTGATTGTATTGATTACTTACATATATTTCACTCATATCATCATAGACAATCGAAAAGAGAAAATGTCTATAAAATTTGTGTGGTTGTGTGTAGAAGAGTTTTAAATGAAAATCCTTAAGGCTATAAATTTACACACAGACTTATTATAATTTCTATTTACACACATGCATACATGAATGTATGTACCATTTAGTATTGAGAGGATATGAAAAAGAACACAACCATAGATTTCCGCTTTAATAAATTTTACAATGTTGTACAATGTATGAGTTTATATGTAATGGAAATGTTAATATCCTGCAGTTTTAAAAGTATAAAATGCTACCTTGTATATAATGGCTTTAGAAATAGCGTAATAGATTGAAAACTTTCTAAAATCATCGTAATGATTTCTCAAATGAGCTAACATGTATTCTCTCTTTCACTCGTACCGCGTGAGTCGTTTGATAATACTTAATTCGTAAGAATTATTTCCTGTACATAAATGGCCAATTATGGATCGATTGGCCACACGATCGGTATAAATGATTTTCTGAAGCAGTTCATATATGAGAAGAGAATATGTTCAAATATGAACAAATCCGCAAGTAATTAACCATAAATTAAATTTTAAGAGTAATTTTTAAAAGAGATTATTTAATTATCTCTTATGAAAGAGGCATTTAAAGATCGATCCTTACAAAAGTCTGCAGTGTAAATATGTATTTTGTAATGATTAAGGTATTTGCAAGAGGGTGCATTTTTAACATGATTTTTTAAAGTTGTTCGTATATGAGTGGTAAGAACAATTATGACATCACTTTGATCTCAAGTTGTTCGTATATGAGTGATAATACAAATTATGGCATCACTTTTATTTCAAGCTTGTGAAAATTAAAGATCAGTTTAAATATGTATTTTGTAATTTTGTAATTTACTAAGTAAAATGAAGACGAGACTTTAGCCGTTTTCAAAAGTATTTGAATTTCACTGTAAATATAATATTTATAAAATTTTCTTAAGATACATATGAATTACCAAAGTTGTTCGTATATGAGTGATAAGATCAATTATGATTTAATTCGATCTCAAGATAATGAAACTTAAAGATCAGATTCAGAAGGGCATATATTTACTAAGTACAATGAAGAACTTAATTTAACCCTTTTCATTCATTTCACTTCATTTTAAATATGGTATTTTTGAAATGTTCTTAAGATATCGAGAACTCTACAGACGGACTAACCAAATTTAATCAATTTCGAAAAAGCTGATTTTAGTCAATTATCATTCACTAGTATTTTCATTAACGAATAGTAAAGCACAGGGTGTCAGTTGTAAAACTGTCAATATTCTGATAGAATCCAATTGGTTTTTAAGAACCTAGTACCCTAACCTACCGGAATTCTAATGGGTATTGGCGCCTGTAAATGTGATTGAATATATCTGTTGGACCATGTGTGCAAGAGAAAACGAGAATAGAGTTGAAGCGAGTGTGTGCTTGTAATGTAATAATGTCGAGTTGTATCTACTATTGGCATCTTGTATGCAGACAACGAACTATGACTGGAAGCATTAAACAAATATATAGACTCTATATAAATATAAAAAAAAAAACATTTTTATTCATCTCTATAGTTTTTGGCTTCCTGTAGTAAATTTAACCATTTGTGTTGTGATGGAATTTCTAAAGTGAGAGTATGTTGTTTAAGGTTTAATGTGGCATTTGTGTAAGTGTGGCAGCAATTGCATTCATGTAGAAATAATCGAATTGTGGTAAAAATGAGAATTAGGAAAATTTAATTTTGCAAGGGGAGTGAACTATTTCTGAAACTATTTCTTTCTAACTAACTCAATGAAAACTTTAAAATAGGCAAATATTTTAGGCAGATATAAATGCTAACGTTATCTAAATAAATGAATTTAATTTTTTTCAAACAACTTGTATAAAAATCTGCAGTAATTTCTTATTAAAGTTGAAAAGATTTAAAATTGAAGAAATATTACAAAATTAAAATTTAACTCTTTTTAAATTAGGAAAATCCAAAAAACCAAAATTGAAATATAAAATTAATTTAAAACTACCCTTTGGCTAAATAAAAAATAAACCACCAACTGTGATTGCTGTAATAAACTAAATGGAGTAAATTTTGTTTAGCAAATTTCTAGTATTAAGAAAAAATTTAACATACAAAACAGCAACGACAGTAACACAACAGTTTAGTTTTGTAAATCTGTAAATTTGTATTTTGAATTTATGCAAATTTTTTTTTTTAAATGCTTGTACGAGTTTTTAAACCCCAAAAAAAGACTTCAATTCAAAAAGAACATAGTTTGAATATATAGAGTTTACTACACAAGTACTTTCCATGCATGAATGAATAATTTTGACAACAATATTTGCATTTAACAGAAATGTCTAGAAAAAAAACATGTTTGTTAACTACTTTGTTTGTGTCTGCCTTCTCATTTACACAAATAAAATTTTAAAAAAATTGTAGCAAAAAAATGGAATTCAAATACTATTTAAAATTTTCCATATTCAGTTAACGTTTCCGTTATGTTGCATTATTTTTTTCCGCATTTTTTGTTGGAATTTTAAATGTTCTAAAAATGTGCAAATTATTTAAAATTCAAAACATGTTTTTTAAATGAAAAAGTGTTATTAAATCATGTTTTTATTACAAACATGAAATAAGATTTGTTTATCGAAAAAAAAATAAATTTAAATCCTTGAAAATATCTTTTTTTCTTGCCGTTTTGCTTGTTCTCTTAGAAAAAGTCCTTCATGTTAAAGGAAATCCTTTCTGTTTTTTTGCTTGTTTTGCAATATAACGGAAGTGTTTGTTAAATTATTACTTTCTAAGGCTATTTTCTTTTTTTTTCATTTTATAAATTTTTGCTTAAGTATTTGTGTGTGTGTGTGTCAGAGTCAAAGGGTAGCAAAATTATTCAATGACATCACTTTTGGCCACCAACCATTCAGAGTTGATTGTTTGTTGTGACACTTTTTGACATTTTGAAGTGTTTGGTCATAGAATAAGTGTCGTTAGAGCATTATAATTGGCAATGGTTTCATAAGATTATAAAAAGGAAATTGATTGATAGTTAATTAAGTATTTATGTATAAGTGTCGATGGATGGATGATTGACAAGAATAAGGAAAAAATTTATTCATCTTTATGATGAAGGTATGGGATATTTTGAAATAAATGGAAAATATTTTCAAGACGATTAAACGAAATCCATGGAATGAAGCCGGCTATCCAGGACGCTATTTGGTCGCGTGCCATAATATTCAGTGACATGGACGTTTTCAAAAGCGTCACAATGTCTATGAGCAAAATGACATTAAGTCCATGAATTTAAACGAGTTCATTCCTCAAAAAAAAAAAAACGCTTAATGAAGCGAAACCGTTATTTAAAATACCTGCCTGAAATCCAGGACACTATTGTAAAGGAATCCAAAATGCAACTTACAACAAATTTTTGATCAGTTCTTTTCAGAATAAGAGTTTCTTTTTCTTTGTTTTTAAAATGTCACAATGTCATTTCTACAAAATTTTCTATAAATAAAAAATTAGTTTAGATTTTCTCTTTTTCTGCTGAAAGGATTTTTAAAGTTGATGTAGACAGATGGACGGACGTAAGATTTTCGTCTACTTCAAAGTTATTTATGTAGAAATGAATTTTGTTATTAATGTTTATAAGTGAATTTTTGACCTTCAAGTCTTTTTCTAAAGGGCGGTTGGAATGGGTTAATTCAGGCCCGATCTTTATAAAATTTGACAGTTTCATTTAAACTTGTATAAAACTTAGTTATGACAATTTTTTTTACATTATAATACGTTAAATATAATTATGAGACCACGAGACTTATTCGATGGGTACGGTTGTGTGGGGGATAATGGACCGATTTCCATGATTTCCTTGGGCCAAAGTGGATTATGTGCTTTCAATGGACACAAAGACAGACGAACATAGCTAAATATACACAGAAAGTGATTCTGTGCCGTTTGGTTGTTCACGAGCACAAATGCAAGAGATCATTTTATAAAAAGAATTTTATACAAATATTTTATATAAAAAGAAAAAGAATAGAAATTTTAAAGAAAACTGAAATATAAAAAAATATTTATAAATTTTGTCTATGATTAATATTTTGATCAAAATCCGTCGTCAAAAATACATGGGAGCGTATACGTAATATTTATTATATTTAATTTGCGTTGAGTTACCTTGACTCAGAAAAAAAGCATACTTTTAGGGGTTATATTAAAACAACAAAAAAACAATTGAAGTTCACTCGAAAAAAATTTTAAATAAAGTCAATAAAATAATTTCTATTTAAATAATAAATAAACAAAATTCAAATAAATATAAAAGAAAAACAAACTTACCGCAATTGTTTGCTTTTCGAAAGATATTTACCTGCAAATAAATTTAATTAGAAAAATATAAATAATTTATATATAAAATGGTAAATATAATTTAAATTTCATTTTAATAAATTAAATACAATTCAAAATAAAGAAATTTATTTAAAAATTTAACAATCAAATAAAACCCCTTAACAATGTAACATTTTAAAATTTCCAATTAAAATAGACATTGTTTTGCAAATTGATTTCTAAAAATATACTTTCAATATTTATTTCATTGTATTCAAGTTTCTTATCGTTTTCTAAGCAACAGCCAACACATTTAACCCCCCCACCTAAGTTAAAGGCCAAACAAATTCGATCATTATTCATTGCAAAGAATTTTTGCACAATTGTTGAGCATAAATTAACAAAAAGTCACAAAACTTTAAAAGAACAATAAAGGGAACAATACCAAAATTCATTTAAGTTGTATTCGTATGTTCAAAAGTTTGTTTGAATATGAAATTTATGTATAAATGTAAATGTAGGGGTATGCACAGTTTTCTATAGGAACTACAAACTAAAATCTATTTTCCAAAAGTAGCTAAAATTTGGTAAATATTCTTAATATATGTTTTTAGTTTCTGAATAATAAGTTTTATTAAACTGTGATTAGCCTAAATGTTTGTAATCATGCATAAATTTTCATTTAAGCATATAACGAACAATTTGCAAGTATCTGCATGATGACTGTAAACAAAGCAACAACAAATTAAAAGTTCTTTTTTTTTTGTCATCTATATTTTAACAATCTACTCAATGCAGTAAAAGGACAAAAAAGTTTGTGAATATGAAAAACATTAGGGCAACACTAATAGTACAAAAATTTTAAAACATAATAACAAAGAAATATATTTAGAATATATTTCAAAATGTGTAGAAAAATGTACTTAAAAATTTGCAATATTGTCCAATGTTTTTATATTTGTGAACATTTTCTTTAATTTTCAAATGCCAACCTAATATTTGTTTCATATTCCTAGACTTTGAAGCAGTTGTGACTAACCGACAAAAAAAATGATAAACGAAACAAAAGGAACAAAAAAAAAGCAAACTGTTAAACTGGTAACAGGCAACTCAACCAAATGAGGGTCTTAAATTACTGTATTTTGTGTGAATACGGGCATAAAAAGAAACCAAACATACTGTATGAATATTATGGTCAACATTTGGTTAAACCATTTATAACAAATGATTGTTTGTTGTCTTTCACAAAAATGTCTTTAATATGCCAAAAACGTCAGACACAAACAGTAGTGAATAAAAAATTAGTTAAAATTTTGAAAACAAAGCTAAAATTTTGATCATTATACCCTACAACACTATGTTTATAACACCCAAAAATATTGGTCCTACACCCACCCTAAAGAATATCAATCAAGTCAGAATCACTTTCACTACTTCCAACAAAAACATTTTATAAAAAGGATTTTATACAAATATTTTCTATAAAAAAAAGAAAACTGATCTATAAAATATTTATATTTTGAAAAAAAAAAATCGTCACCAAAAATACATTGGAGCGTATACATAATATTTATTGTACTTAATTGCCCTTAATTACCTTATCTTAGAAAAAAGCATACTTTTAGGTGTTGTATTAAAACCACGACAAAACATATAAAGATCACTCGAAATAAGTAAATTTACACAAAAAAAAAACAAAATAAAGGTCCTACACCCACCTCATTTTCTAAATCGATATGGCTATGTTCGGTGCAATTTTCAAAGTAATCTTGGCAATTTTAGTTTAAATAGAAAATTTTTATTAAATTATCTTTTTATAGGAAATGTTTTCTGACACTTATTATAAAGAAAATATTTAAAAAAAAATCTCTTTTTGTAGAAAGTTTTCGTAAAATTTTTGTTTTCTTGAAAATTTTCTTTCTGTGGGAAATGTGCTCTTGTCTTTTATAGAAATTTTTTCTTTAAATTTTTAAATAGGATTTCTTTCAATTATTTTTTATAGAATTTTTTTTTTTGATATTTATTGTTAAAAGAAAATATTAATAAAAATATCTCTGTAGAAATTTTTTGTTAAATTTTCGTTTTATAGAAAATTTTGTGATAAAATTTTAATTTTATTAAAAATATCTACCTATGTAAAATTTTTGTTAAAATTCTCTTTTGTTCTTCTAAATGTTTATATAATTTTCTTTAAAATTTTCTTTTAATAGAAAAATTTTAAATTTTTAATAGAAGATTATTATTAAAATTTTCTTTTTAGAGAGTTTTAAAGAAAATATTTGAAAAAATCTCTTTTTATAGAAAATATTTGTTAAAGTTTTCTCTTTATAGAAAACTTTCCTTAAAATTTTCTTTTTATAAATTTTTTTCACAATTTATAGAAAATTTATGTTAAAATACTCTTTGTAAAGAAAAATTTCTTTAATATTTTTTTTATAAATTTCTATTAAAATTCTGTTTTTATAAAAATGTTTCGCTAAAATATTGTTTTAATAAAAAAGTTTCGTTAAAAAATATTTTTCATAGAAAATATTTCTTTAAATTGTATTTTTATAGAAAACTTTTGTTAAAACTCTCTTTTTATAGAAAATTTTTATTAAAATTGTCCTTTTATAGAAAAATTTATTCAAATTTTCTTTTTATAAAAAACTTTTTGTTAAAATTCAATTTCTATATTTTTTTTCATTAAAATTTTATTTTTATAAAAGATTTTTCGTTAAAATTTTATTTGTATAAAGAATTTTCATTAAAATTTGCTTTTATAAAAATATTCATTAATTTTTTTTTATTTTTTTAAAAAATTTTTGTTTAAATTCTTTTTTTATAAAAAATATTCTTTAAAACTTTCTTTTTATAAAAAAAATATTCGTTGAAATTTTCTTTTAAATAAACATTTTCGTAAAAATTTTCTTTTTGTAGAAGATTTCTGTTAAAAATTTTTTTTTTTTTTAGAAAATTTTCATATTTTTGTAGAAAAAAATTGTTTATTTTATAGAAAATTTTTCTTTTTAAAAACAATTTTCATTAAAATTTTCTTTTTAAAGAAAATTTTCATAAAAATTATATTTTTAAAGAAAATTTTCATAAAAATTGTATTTTTACAAAAAAATTTTCATTATATTCTTTTTGTAAAAAAATTTAAAATTTTCTTTTTGTATAAAATTTTTCAAATTTTCTTTTTGTAGAAAATTTTGAAATTTTCCTTTTGTAGAAAATGTTGAAATTTTCTTTATGTAGAAAATTTTTTAATTTTCAGTTCACAAAAAATTCTCTTTTTATAAAAAAATGTTCGTTAAATTTTTTATAAAAATATTCTCCTTATCTTCTTCTGTTTTCTTCTCCATCTCTGTTTATTGTTACAAATTGTATTGTTTATCATATTGTTGTATTGACAGTCAATGTTCGTTCACATCATACACTGTTGGCGTCACAAATTGGCAGTCATATGCAAACTGACATTATGTGCCACAATTGTGGTAGGGGAATATGGACACATACATATGTTCACATGTATGTGTGTGTGTCCATAAAGTCTGCAATATGTTGTGTAGTAGTAGTAGTTGTTGTTATAAAACTGTAGGTATTCATAATGTTCTTAAATTTGTATAGAGTTAAAGGTAGTGGAAGTTTAATTTCCGAAATTTATGCTAAAATGCCTTTGGAGGCGCATTAATCTGAAATTAATGGTTTGTTTATATTGTATACATCTGCAAATACAGTTAGTTAATTGTTGTTCAGAGGAGAGATATTGTCTAGTAGTAAATATTGAAATATCTATTGTTTACCATCATGATTATTATATTTACTGTTGCTGTTTAATATAACAATATAAAACAAATATTGTATAAACAAAGTCCATAAACAAAAACACTTATCTTCTATAACAAATAAAATTCTTTTAGCAAAATTCATATACATACGTACACACCAACATGTGTGTGTATATTTTGTTTTCTATTTAAATTGTTTATATTGTAATTAATTTAACGGATATTATGGGAGTCTTGATGATCATATTTTATAAATTTAATGAGTTTTGTTGTTGCTACTTACTATTGCTGCTGTCCAGTGATGTGTAATTTACCTCCGGTTTAACAGATTCAAAAACGGATATTGTTACCAACACTACCACATACGCTACCACACATACTTTAATATTAACATTAAATGTTGTTTACTTTGTTGTTGTCTAAAGTGTGTGTGTGTGTATATTTTTAATAGGTGGGCGTTATTTTGTGCGTATAAATATGCATGAGCTGGTCAAAGTCATTAATTTTTCAAAATAACTATAATAAAATTAAATTTATAGCTTATAAATTTAAACTCCATATTGTTAGTGTACAAACTAAGTTAAAGTACTATTTATGTTATTGATATTTTTAAAAATAATATTTCTCAAAATATTATCTTTATTGGACAGTTTTAGTATATTTGTTGCAACAAATTGTTTAAAAGGCCTATAGTTTTTTTTTCTCAAAACAAAATCTGAAAATATTTCAAAAGTAAAAGCTCTTACTCTACCTTAAACATTTTGTAGTTTTAAAAATGCATTTTACTTAAAGTTTTTCCAAAGACTCTTTTAATAACACTCTAGTCTAGTCTGTGTAGAAGCAAAATTCAATTTATAAAATATATATTTTTCCACAAGATTATGGCTTTTTATATTGATATTAAGTTTGTATATAAAAGAAAATTTGCCAAAGTCTTTTAAATGAACTACGTACGTTTGAAGTATACGTTTCTGCCTGAAGGCTTAGAAAGTTATGATAAAGTCATAAAATAAGATTTAAACTCAATTGTTAGTAGTTTTTCATAAACAAAATCCTATTATATTGCTACTATTACTAAAGGCTATTGAAATTAATATATATTACTCATACGTCTAGTAGTTTATACATGAAAATAATATTAGTATAAATCATACGTCTAGTATGACAAAAGTAAAGAAATTTATAAAAGATAAATTTTCGTTTTATTAAAAATATTATTTTTCTTAGAAAAGTTTCGCTAAAAAATCTTTATTTATAGAAACAAAATGTTCGTTTAAATCTTTTTTTATGTAAAATTTTCATTAAAATTATATTTCTAAAGAAAATTTTCGTAAATTTTTTGTTTTTATATAAAAATAAAGTTTTTTCGTTTATTTATAGAAATGTGCGCACATTTCTTTCTACGTTTAAAATAAATAACTATAGAAAATTTTCTTTAAAAATCTTCTATTCGTAGAAAGTTTTCGTCAAAAATGTTATGATTTATTTGATTAAAATTCTTTTCATGTTAAAATTCATAGAAAGTTTTCGTTAAAAATATTCTATTTTGATTAAGCTTCTCATTTTATAAAATTTTATTTTTAAAGAAAATTTTGGTAAACATTGTTTTTATAAAACAATTTGTTTTTTTTTTATAAAAATTATTAAAATTTTCTTGTTTCAAAAATTTTGGTTAAAAATGTTCTACTTATTTATACAAAATTTTGATTACAATTTTCTTTCCTTATCAAAATTTCTATAAAATATTCTTATAGAAAATTGTGGTTGAAATTTTCTTTTATTTAAATATTTTTTATAAAAAATTTATTTTTTTAATTAACTTTAATTTTTATAAAAATTTTCGAAAAATGTCTCATTAAATCTCCTTTTTATAGAAAACATTCGTTAAATTTTTCTTTTTATAGAACAAATTAGTTGAAAATTTACTTTTTATAAAAGATTTGCGTTAAAATTTTAATTTTATACAAAATTTCTTCTTATAAAAGATTTGCCTTAAAATTTCCTTTTATAGAAAATTTTCTTAAGAATTTAGTTTTCATTTCGACAAAAATTTTCTTTCTCTAAATAATTTCAAACAATTCTATTAAGTAAATTTTTCCTCCAGGAATTTCATTCTTGCTCACAATTTTACTAGACCTTGTACAAATGCTATACAAGTAGTAAATATATAGTTGTCCCTCCTCTTACCACAAGTGTTTTGAACAAGTTATTTGAAATGTTATCAATAAATTTTTTTTAAGAAACATTAATTTTCACATTATTGCAGCAGTGGTCTTTCTCTACTTTTATACGAATATAAAGTCTGCATAGAATAAATTCCAAACAAATTGTATTTAAAATAAACAAGTACTTTATAGAATTTGCATATGAAACTTTTGCAATGGTTTATAGCTGGACAAATACTGATAACTAGTAGTCTCTATAATTAAAAGCAATAAAATTTATGAACAATTTTTGTGGAGGTCATTGTGGGTTGCAATTTTAAAAATGAAATATTTGAAAATACAGACGCTGTACTTTAACGTAATTAATCTTTTTTGTGAATTACGAGATGTCGTGTTAAATGTCCACTACTAGGGATCTAAAAGATCTTAACACTAACAGTTTTTCCCTTTTCTCAATTTTGAATCGCTCCGATAATACACAATAAATAGAAAATTTAACGACAACAGAGTCTATACATAAAATTCCATACAATTCTCATTTAGTTTATAATATTTTACTTATAAATAGATTTTACAATCTACTTGACAAAATTTGTCAATAATAAAAATTTTGTAAACCAATTTGTAATATATAGTAACTACAGATGGAATTACCACCAAAGACACATTACCACAATCAAAAACTAGCAATAAATTACGTTACTACAATTCCTTAATGTCCTCCCATTATTGTTTAATTAAATTTTTGTACTTTACCTTGTTTCTTAAGGTAAAACATACAACAAATAATAAATAGCCTTAATAAAACATTTTTTCAATTTCTTACATTTATTTCCGTTTATTAAATTTTTAAACAAAGACATATTTCTTAAGCTCTTTATTTCATTATCAATATCATTTAAGACATTTTCAATTTATTTGTTAAATAAATTTTTTTTTCATCTTAAAACAAATTGCATTTCCGGCTAAATATTCTTTATTTACAGACAATATAGAAAACATAAAAAATTGTCATTTGTAGACAAAACCCTAAAGAAAAAAAATGTAGTAAATTTTCTAAGAATTTGTTCGAAAGATTAAAAAAAAACAAGATATAAAGCAAACCCAAAATATTGTTAACGGAAATTAAATCAAGTATAGAAACGTTGGTCATCATACTTCATGCTATAGGAATTTCATTTTAGTAACATTTTTTATATTTTTTAACAATCTGTTTTGCTGTTTTTTGGTGTGTTCCTGCTTCGATTTTTATTTTTTTTCTAATAAAATCACATTCCAATAGATTGCATTTTATAAAGTTTGCCAAAAGCGGGCAAATAAAAAATAACGAATATACTCGAACAGTGTTTGAAATAAAAGCCAATTTTACACGTACAACACATTTGCCAGAAAACGACCAGGACAATGTTAAAAAGATGCGGGAAAAGAAAGAGATTCTAGCAGGCATGGAAAGTTTTTATTTTGAAATACCAAATACTCATTTTTGTTAAAAAAAGTAATTTAAAGGAATTGAAATTACTTTTCGTCCCTTTTTAAACTATTCATCTATGACTAAACTATAGAGTCAATTCAGTAGAATTCTTTGTACTAGTCAATAGCATAGTCTAGATACTAATCTATTAACTAATCTATGAACTAGTCTTGTTATGGACTAGTAGATTGGTTATTCTGTGGATTAGTCTATGGTTTAGAAAATTTAGACTATGGAACTAGACTAGACCAAAACAATAACTACACAGAGGGAAAATAAATTTACACGCCTGGTACCAAATTTAAACTAAAGTGTTTAAAATTTTTCAATGACATGCATTGTCAAAGCGTACGACAACACTATGTAATGTTGGCAACATATCCGTTGTCTAAATATTAACACTATTGACAACAGCCTGTGGTCAATAGTGTGCTTTCCAAGTTTGTTAACATTTAGATAACGGATGTGTATAAAATTTTGACTTCGACAACGAATTGTTGCAATATTGACAACGTAACGAAATGTTGTAATACGTATGTAATGCTTTAACAACGGATGTTATTTAAAAATTATAAACACTTTGTTGTCAATTTGGTAATATGCGCGAATATTTATTTTTTGCTCTGTGTAGTCTTCTGAATAATCTAAGAACTACGCTATGGACTGCGATATGGACCAGTCACGCACTACTCTATTGACAAGTTCATTTCCTACTAGTCTAGGCACTATTCTAAAAACTTCTCTTCAACCTTTTCGATTGAATAACCTGTGGACAAGTTTATTGACTACTCCATAGACTTAATCTACTGACTAGCTCATTCACTCTTTTAGTCTCTTGATATGGACTAATAAATTGAGTATTACATGGACTAGTTGGTTGTCTATTCTGTAGACTAAATTAAGACGAACACTAGTTAATTGATAAGACTAATCTTTTGAATCTGCACTGGTCAGACACTAGACGATTATCTTTTCCACGGACTAGTCTAAGAATTAGTAAAGCTAGTCTGTGGTTCAGTCTTATAACTAATATATTGGTCTACTAATTAAACATTTCACTATAACTATTATTGATATTGGTCTACTGATCTATTGACTACCTTACGGATAACTGACTTATTCTATGGTCTAGTTGATTGACTATTATAACTAGTAAATTGACACGTCTATCGTTAGGTCTATGGATTAGTCTTGTGACTAATCCACTAGTTTATTTACTAATTCACAAGTTTATTTACTATGGTCTATAGACTAGCTCTTCATATTCTATTAACTACACAACGGGTTAGTCTATTAATTCTTCTATAGACTAATAGATTTACTAGTCTATGGATTAGTAAATATAGTCCTTGAACTATTGACTATTGTATGAAATATTCTATGGTCTAGTCTACATACAATAATACTGAATTTTCCATGCCTGATCTGATGATACATCCTTAGAAATGTAGATGTGTGGCGGAGATGATAAACTAAATTTGTTTGACAATGGTACTTTATTAGAGCAAACATGGTACTTTTTCAACATTAAAGCACAGTTAACACTTTGGAAAGGATGATTTTGTATGATAAAATTGTATGCAAATAACAAAAAGTACCTTTTTTTAATCTCTAAAGTACTAAATGCAGATCCTTTGTACCAATCAACTATTCACTAGTGTGCTATATAAAATATTTTTATAATATCCTTAGATCTGGAAATTTCTCAGAATATTTGTGTTTTAATCTTTTGTAATATTTTCTAAGAGTTGGCCTTGAAATTTGATTCCAGAAAAATAGTACCTTATATTAGTACCAAATTTAGCCAGCTTTGTTGTTATGTATGTATGCTATACTTTCTCAATATCTATTTTATATTATACTCTATTCTACCATAATCAAATCATTATGACCTTTATAGAGTTGTTATGTGTGGAGAATATAATATTATTTACTCGACTCCATTTATGTCTGTGTTGGCTTTTTAACAAAATCAAATAATATAATAAAAATGAAAATGAAAAGGGATTTAACATGAACAGATATGAGTAATAAAAACAAATTTTTATTTAATTTTTTATATGAGTGAGTTTTTTGAAAAAAAAACAAGTAAATTAGATAAATTAAATTTAATAATTTCATTTAGATTTTTAAGGAATAGAAAAGTAAAAGAAAGTATATTTTGATAGAAGCTTAGATGTGATTTAAGACTGAAATGTTTAACAAACACTAATATTTCTTCCGAAAATGTAGTTTTACATAAGAGACTAAAGAGAAGCAGGTCTTTTTATGTGGAAAACTTACGTAACTACATCCTGAATTTTAAGGCGTTTACGACGTAGTCCCCCAATCTCCTTTTCCAATTTTTTTTTATAGAGAAACACTTTCTAAATATTTTTTTCATTTAATAAAAAATATTAAATAAAAACCTACCATTAACCTTGCTAAACAATTCTTCAGCATACATTAGTGCTTAAATTCTACAAAGAAATGTTGCATACCTTTAGGATTTAACCTAAGGCTCCTTAGTAGGTTAATAATATAAAACATTTTACTATTCTTAAGGCTAAAAACTGACACAAATAAGTTAGTAAAAAATTATAAATATTAAATATAAAGCAACAACAAACAATTGTATGAAAATATAATTAGAATTTACTAATTAAATAGAAAAAATGTGTATAAACAGCATCTTAAAACTTATTACAAACAAATCACTACAAATCATAGAAAACATCTTCTCAAAAACACTTCAAACAACAAAGACAATTAAAAATTTTCACAAAAAAAAAAATCTACCTCCAACTACCCGAAACAAAAATGTCAACAATTTCAATGATCAATTGTTCTTTTTTTTTCTTCAAAAAAATTTCAAAAATTAAAAAACAAAAGACAAGAAAACATTTAAAACGTTAAACGTAAAGTATTTAACACATAAGTATACATCTTTTGTTTTGTCAAGAAAAAGGACATTTTGTTCCTTTCAACGTTATTTTCTTATATAAAAACGATTAAATTATTGTCTATAAATGACTTGTAATAAGAAATTTGAATAAAAGTCGGTAACTATATACACGAAGCAGCCAACAACCACTTACACTTTAGTGTCTGTAAAGTTTTTAATATATAAAATTTATTTCCACAATGAAAAGTTAAGAAATTCAAAAGCAACTTAACGTAGAAAATATTTTACATATTGTAAAAGATGAAGACAAAAAATATACATATATATTTTTTAGCTGAATATTCAAAAAGATGGACAGACATTTGAAGTATTTGTTGCTCTAACGACAGACACCTTTTTAAACATTAATTTTATTCTTTATACATTTTTTTATTTACCATAAAAAAAATGTATCAAGTAGTTTACTGAATGAGAAAAAAATTATAATAATGTAAAGAGGAAGAAAAAAATAAGTACAAAAACACGTATCTGGGGAACAAGTCTCGACCGGAAAGCAAAACATAACAAAAGCTAAGACCTTTTATTGTTGTCGTCTTTGGTGCTTTGAGTTTTAAGGGTATCAGAGTTCTGGTTCTTTTATTATTAGGGGTCAGTCTTGGTATGCGTGAAAAGACATTTAATAATTTATGTTGAAAATGGTGATAAATTTATGGGAACATTGTTAACGCTACATTTAACTTTGGTTTTCGCTTCCCACATATAATAAATAATAGTATAATAGAGTGTAAAACAGAAATGGAAAATTCAGTAGTTTTCTAACTTTTTTCAGTACTTTTGCATCGATTAATCGTTAGAACATTGAATAGAACTGACCAGCTAATAGATTAGCCCATAGGCCAGTCTGTAGACTTAGATAAGTCCATAGATAAGTCCATACAAAAGTCTATAGACATTACAAGTACAAGATCATAAACTAGTTCATACATTTATCATTGGTCTATTCTATATACTAATTAACAGAATAGACTAATCTCTAGACTAGATCATAGACCTATCTCTACACTATCCCATAGAGTATAAATAAGATATAGACTAGTCAGTGTCTAACCTAATATATTGACTAATCCCTAAGCTGGTTCAACGACTTGTCCCTAGACTATTCCGTAGCTTACTCCATACATTTGCTTATAAAGTAGTCCGTATATTCATCCTGAAACTAGTTCATAGAATAGTTCCTACACCAGTCCATAGAATAATCCGCAGTTTACACTATTGTCTAGTAAAAAATTGCTTTACATCGTCTTAATCACTGGTGTTAAAAGTATTAAAACGAGAGAAAATTAGCTTAAATATTCAGCACTAGGACCCCGATCTTTCTAAAGTTGAAAAGCAGAACCGAAATAAAATATTCTTAATGTTAAACAAAAATGCTAATGAATTAAATTTGTTCTTTTCTTTGCAGAACTTTATAGTACGAGGTTCCAGTCAACCCAATACAATGGCCGTATCGGTGCGTTTACCTCCAGATTCTGGACCCTATATAGAACACTATCTCATACAATCGAATGAGGGTATTTTATGTTTGGAAAGTTCACGCTTTAAATTCGATTCCATACCATCGTTAATAGCCCACTATGCCCAATGTTGTGATGAATTGCCCGTACAATTGGTTTTACCAAGAGCCTTGCGTGAAGCTAAAAATCGTCAACAACTATCATCGTTGGCTCTATTGGGTCAGGAGTTTTGGCGATATCCCATGTCAAGCCCTAAACAAAACGAACAAGAGGCTAACTTCTTAGATGCCAAATCACCAAATTCCATGACCGAAACCAGTGGTTTGGGTACTACGATTTTCAGTAATTCCGGCAATTCGAATTCGGGAGGCCATATACAATCACACAGCAATAAACTTTTTAGTCCCATTACCAATGTCAATGGTCTATTTAGTCCTGGTACTCCATCGGACACAAACAGTAGCATGAGTTCTTTTACCACCAGTGGTGGTCAACATATGCAATTAATGTCTCCAGAATCGGTAGATTCGGTAATTTTAACCATGTCTCCTGTGGAAATGAACAATCAACGTAATGGTGTTTTAGGTTTAGGTGGCAATGCCACAGATATTATTAATACTTCTACAAATAATTTAAGTACTTTTAAGTCTAATCTAACGACTCAACAAAATAATTTTAAAAATTCTACAAAAAATATCATAGAACAAGAGATTAGAACACAAAGGCCTAAACCGCCCAATACTTTAAATCTCGATTTGAGGAAACCGCCAGCACCACCGCTACGCTGGTCAAAGCCTTTATCACCCAATAGTCCTGTGCCGCCAGATGTTAGCTCTGCGAACAATTTTACTGTTACAACTACGGTAACCTTTTCGGTGGATAATCCTTCTACACCACAATTTGTAGAAGTTACCACACCAGCAGCTAATAATGCTTTAACCTCAGTTATGAACTCTAATACCACGTTCCAAACCTTTTCGAAACGCCTTTCACCTGAAGGCGAATGTAAAGACACTTTATCTTCACAGGGCTCGTCGACTGGAAGTCGTCATTGGCAATCACATAGCAGCAAAGATTCTAATAATAGTCAACGTAAAATTTTATCACCCTGTACACCAACTGGTAATGTTAGTGGTAAATCACGTAAATCAAAGTTAAGAAAAGAATCAAAACATTATCAGGAATCTGATATATTGGAGAGTCCTGAAATATATTGTCGCAGTACTTTACACGATAAGATTAGTGATTATGAGGATTTATGGTCACACGATCCTAGTGATCGAACTGGTTTGCTGACTAGCTTCAAGCCTCCGGATGGTCAGCAGGGAAAACGACCGGATCTTTTGGCTGAAACACGTAAGTTTAAAAAATAAATTACTTTCGTATTTTATTCTAATCCCATTAAATGTCCACTTCCAGCCACAATTACCTCTTCCTCAAACAACAACATGAATGTAGTAACAACACCTGCCGTTTTAACTTGCCCCTTGTTGACAACAACTGCCTCTGATTCTCTCAATACAAATGAAACGACATCTGATACTCAACAATTGCTCAAATTTTCAGAAGAGTCTAAACCTCGCTCTAGAGCCGGTCTTATCTTGCCAGGCCTAATGAGTCAATCTCTATCTGAAGATCCTGTCTTTAAGGGTGAAACAACAGAGGGAGATACCACTCCTACAGCCCAAACACCTGTGTCACGTAGCAAACAAGGCAGCCCTTTTTATGCGGAACCAGCAGATGCTTTAAAACAAGCTGGCATTACCACAGCCAGTATTTTAAGGCGTTCACAACGTGGTCCTCTACTACCCGCTAATCATAGACATTCAGAGCCTCCTAAAGGAGGATTTGTGCGCACACCCATGTGTCCTCTTCTGCAACCAGCAGAAATCGAAAAAATTGCCGGTAGTCTAGATGAATTAAAGAAGAAACAACAGCAATCTCAAGTGGCTCAGCCACAGCAGCAACCCACAAAACGTGCTCGTGGACGTTTTGAACAATGGCAGCTGGATAGTAGTTGGGAGTTTATGGGTAAAGCTGAGGAAAATGAAGCCGATTATTATGGTGATTATGATTCGGCGGATCAATGGAAGGAGGGCGGTAATACAAAAGACAATCATAATAAGGAAAATTCTTTAAATCGTGAAGCTAACAAAGAAAATAAACAGAAACCCTTAACAATACATCAGATAATAGCAAAACGTTTACCCGATCTGAATTTACCCGAACTGGTGAGATGTTCAACACCACCACAACAACCACAACAACAGCAGCAGCAACAAGCATTACAACAAAATTCCCACAAGCAATCATCACATGAATATAATGGCAGTCAAAAATCTTTTGATGGACCCAATAATACTTGTAGACTTTCTTCATACGATAATGTTGAACGTAACTATGCTCTAAGTCAGTGTTTCTTTAATGGTCTGGACTCGGCTCAATCTGATGATGGTACAGTTTTCTCAGAACCTTGGGATTCATCTCAGTGGGATTCATTTATACCTCAGGACGGTGAGTATTTGTTATGCAACTAATATTTAATATTGTGTTAATTTTATTTGCTTGCTTCAGATACAACCATTAATTCCGATACTATACACTTGTCGAAATGTCGTCCTGCTTTATCGGAAGACGATACGATTATCGAAGAATTAAGTACCAAAGATTTAAATAATCAAGATACATTGAAACCGAAAAAGTCGAGTGGTAAACATGCTACAATTTTACGTAATCCCAGTATACGAGATAGAGAGATTTTATGTAAGTAGAATAAAATACGTTTAGTAAAACAAAAAGTATTTAATTCTGTATTTAAGTTAAATTGGAAAGAAAGGACATTGGGGTAATGAAAATTTACTATTGTGCTGTCTTTTTGTGATATTTTTTTTTTTTTTTTTCTTTAAAAAGTTTAGAGTAAATGATGCTAAAAGCAAACACACAGACAAAAAACTGTTGCAATTACAGCAGTTTTTATGTTTCTGGCCTATAAATAGAGCATTTGGATTATAAAACTGAAAAAAAGTTCTTTAGGATCCAAATCTTTGATAACTTTTCCATTTAAAATCAGCAAAACCTACCCATATATAAAAGAGATATAAGCTAAATCCAAAAGGCAAAATTTTCCACGTACTTCAGTTTAGAGTAGCGAAGGCCAAACTTTACCACTTGACACAAAATTAAACAATAATAATATTTAGTTGTGTGATAATTTCCAGCATATTTTTCAGATAATTTTCCTCTCCTTATTTATTGCATCTGTTTTCTGGACTCCACTAATCTAGGCACAATGCTGGTCATTACCACGACATCGCTGCGAAACGGCTCGAGGTCATACTCGGCCAAACATTTTACACACAGCGACTGCTGAATCTTTCCAAAAGTAAAGAACTATTGATAACAGTCGAACTATTACAACTATATACTGCTAGTAATATCGTAACTTAAACTCAAAAGTGACATAACAAATAATGCGATCAATATTATATTTTTGGCATTATATGGATTATATTTTAAATAAACTGATCATCTTTAACAGCCAAGAACGAAGGAAACTAATTTCGGATAAACTGTTCTGAATCGCAAAGAGATCGTATCGTTCTGCATCAAGCGAAACTTGTCATCCAAAAGTTTCCAACCACTTATTTCTAAATAGTTTTAAAAAGGTATTGCAAGAATTGCTCTAGCGTTACCATTCTAAGATATTGCATTCGACTAATGCTCTCTTCACACGAATCAGTTTCACTCGGTACAGGTTCACTATGAGATTCTTACCAGATGTAAGCAGCTTATAATTGGTACCACTAAATTCAGAGCGCCATAAATTTTTGGTTTTGGTGTCGATTAGATTTGGTGATCTCTATCGCATCGGATCAATTTCTTATACCAAGTAAAAATTCAGCGCAAAATTGAGACATAAAACTTTTACATTAAAGCGATCAATTTTGTAGTTTTTTGTCAAAGTTCGAAACTTGCCTTTTATATTAAAGCGATCAATCTTGTAGTTTTTTGTCAAAGTTCGAAACTTGCCTTCTAAAAACTAAGACATGTTCTGATGTCCATCTGTCAAAATTGGTCGTGGTGTTTTCGATTATACATTGTCAAACATTCAAAGATAATTAGCAGAGACACAATGTTGCTTCGTTTTATTATGGCTTTATTGTTTTCAAGCACCCTTAGCTAAGACACAGTGATCAACTAAGCAAAGACAATATACTCTTGAAGTGTTCGCCTTAGTTAAAAGTGTACTTGTCACTCTTTTAAGATAAATTTAGTAATTAAATTAACTTTGGGAAACCCCGATTACGTTTGTTCAAAGTTCATTGCAATAATTATACAGATACAAAGGCCCTTCTTCCTTTTCTCATTAATAAAAAAAATCAAAAAAGCACCGCTTAATGCAATATCAATACGTTCGAGTATGTCTCATAAAGAGATGACGTAATTTAAATGCACAATTTCATATTCAATTGCAAGTGTTTATTAGTTTTTAATTAATTGATAGAGGAACATTGACATGATAATTTATTTAATATTGAAAACAATAACAAAAAAGGCAGATGTTTCTTTACTGACACTCGCACACTTTTGATCGCTGATTACAATTATGTAATTATGTACGTACATACATATTAACCAAAGAGAGAGAGAGAGAAATAGAGAGCGATATATAGATTAACATAAAAATTATGAAATTTACAAGCTAGACTTGTATTCAACGTCATTGAAAATGAAAATTCAAGTACAACCGTCAATTCAACATGATAATTCAACATAAGGATGAACAAATAAGTAGTAATTTTATATTTTATTAAATAAAATTAATTAATAACTCGATGAGAGTTATTTTTTAAATAAATAAATAAACAATCCACGAGCTAAATTTAAGCTTTACGATCGTTATCGGTCATACCAACTATTAAGCTAAACAACACTTTACTACACTCTAATGATATTTATTATAAAGATTATAATTAATTTACAAATTAAATATCACAAATTTTATTTTAAAAAATAACTACTCAATTTCTTAACCTTTATAGTTTAAAATAACGATAATTAACATATGGAAATTGGCCTCTTTACAAAGACAATAATTATCAACATAATTAATAATAAACACTAGAAATACAAATTATATTTAAATAGATGAAAATGAAATATTTACTATTTGTTTTAAACCAAAACAGATCATGTGACCAATCTTCAACTTTAGTTCTCAAAAAAAAAAAAAAAATCTCGTGTTTGCGTTTACTTATAAACATTATTGATATTTTTAAAAATCAATTTCATTATAAACAATGTAAACTGTAAATTGTAAATTTAAATACATACATATGTGCGTGTGAGTATAACAACACAAAATTACATATATGACATCTTTTCGTATATGATAGTGTAAACAAAGAAAGAATCGTATCAAAACAATTTCCGTTTTTAATTATTTTTATAAATAAATATCATCAAATTACACTTAGAAGAAATTTATGGTATCAGTAGGTGATTCAAAATTTAATTGTAATTAATCCTGGCTTTAAATGTAAACAACAACAAAAGCTAAATTTTAATAGAATTTTATATTTAAAAACAACAATAATAAATGAAAAATATCAAAACAACACGTTTTTAATAATATTATTTTGCGTAATATTTTTTTTTAAATTATACATAGAGAGAAAAGAAATAGTTGTAACCGAGTCATAAATCAGTCTCAGACTAAAAGGTGTCGAATATCAAACTCAAAGAAGACAGATTTTTAGACGATCATCCATTTTTCTGCAAAATTTTATAAAACTGAACTAGAACTGAACTAGAACTGAACTAGAACTGAACTAGAACTGAACTAGAACTGAACTAGAACTGAACTAGAACTGAACTAGAACTGAACTAGAACTGAACTAGAACTGAACTAGAACTGAACTAGAACTGAACTAGAACTGAACTAGAACTGAAATAGAACTGAACTAGAACTGAACTAGAACTGAACTAGAACTGAACTAGATCTGAACTAGATCTGAACTAGAACTGAACTAGAACTGAAGTAGAACTGAACTAGAAATGATCTAGAATTGAACTAGAACTGCACTAGCGCTAAAGTAGAACTGAACTAGAACAGAACAAGAATTGAACTAGAACTGAACTAGAACAGAACAAGAATTGAACTAAAACTGAACTAGAACTGAACTAGAACTGAACTAGAAATGAACTAGAAATAAACTAGAACTGAACTAGCACTAAACTAGAATTGAATTAGGTCTTAAGTAGAACTATATAACATATAATTTAACTCTTTTTTCTCCCCATGTACACAAATACCTTCATAAGAAACAAATGTTTATTTTTCTCAACTCTACGCACCCTGACCTAAAATTAGAATTTTTAATTTACTGCAAAAAGAAATAGAAATTATTACGCACATGATTGATTTGATTCGAAAAAAATTTACAAAAGAAACAAAAACTGATTAAATACTAAAATACATTACAAAGTTTTCGTTAACTATTTGCCAAAGTATAAACAAACGATTAAATTTATAATTTCAATTTTCTATTATGTCGTCCGTCTGTCTAACACTGATAAGTCAGTGATTTTTTATAGATTGTTTGCTTTGTAAATTGATCGTGTGCCGTAATAAATGAAAAAAGACAACAGCAGCAGCACGAGCATGTTGTAAAGCAATTCGACTTTAGTACTAGTTTTAATGATTTTTCTATATACATATATATATTTTTCAATATTTTATTTTAATCAGCATTTTATCAATTGTTAGAGAGAAGTCAAAAGAAAGAATGAATAATATTTTATTGCGTCGCAAAATTACTTTGTTGTACTCGTTACTATGATTTGAAGTTTATTTCTTTTTACAGCAATTCTTTATTCTATGACTTGATTTGATTTGTGGTTTTTTCTTTCCTTTTTTTTTTTGTTTTTTTTTTTCACATTCCTTGAGAGTTACATCTCAGCATTGTTGGCGTATCGCATAGAAAAACGTTTTGTGTGTTAAGGCAAAACTATAATTAGGTCCATAAAGTTCACATAAATTGTAATTCTGCAATGACTAAACCGCTTTAAACTAGTTTCACGCATTTTATTGTATTCATCGTCGTTTATTGATAAAGACAGTTGTTTGACTAAATGATTTTGCTACTGCTTGCTGCCCGTGCCGCACTGATTTTTCGATCAGTTTGTGTATATTTGATGTGAAAAATATACACAGTCATTTTTAATGGATTCATATGGATGTTTTGATATTTTGAATCGTTTTTGATTGAAATATTTTAATCTAAATTTGCTCTGAATTTTTGTTTGATTTGTATACATTAAGAGGTTTTTGTTGTAAACGTTTGAAATTTATTTGATTAGATAATGGAGTCATTTGTAATATGACAGAGAATTTATCTTTAAATTGATCTTTGTCAATTTGATCATAAAATATATAATTTATTCATAAGATATATTTTAGTAAGAGAGATTCCTCTCTTTTATTCAACTCTTCATTTCGCTCTTTAGTGATATTTTTATTATTTTCTACTCGAGCAATTGAGAACTTTTTGATATTTCTCTTTCCTTTTTTCTTTAATACACAGATCATATCTATGTAGTTGTAGTAAAATAACCATAAAATGTTTATTTTTAGAAATAATTTAAAAATGTTCTAACATGTCATAACCAAATTATGATTGTTATAAACTCTAAGATCTTAAAATTATAAAAAATATATATTTTTTAATTGTAATGACTTTTGTGACTATATCTTAATAAGATGTCAGGGTATTTTACAATCTTATTTGTTATAAGTAATCTTAAATATTTCAAATAGTTCTTTGTTTGATAAAAATATTACATCTTAAGAACACAAATTTTATTTAAATTTTTATTTGTGTGGTAAAGTTTTGAGTAAATATTTATATTTGTTTAGTTTTTAGATAAAAAAAAACTAAATACATGTATTACAAGGCTATATATTCTAGTTTCTAAGCATTCGCAAATTTATTTTTATTTTCAAGTTAAATAATTATGAATGTGTGGGATATTTTCAAAGTCAATGTACTAAGGAAAACAAAAACATTTGTCTCGTAACAATTTAATTAACCTAACCTCCCATTTTCTCAACACAAACCATAGTGATCTTAAAACTCTGTTGCCTTGTAGTAAATTATTGAAATCTTTGCTACTTGCAAATTTTCAATCATTTTTAACCTTCCATCAAGCAGACAATCGGATTTTGATGTTAAATAGTTCATGAACAAAATCTATGAAAATCTGCCTGTAATATCACACTCCCACTTTGTTGATCAAATAAATTCAAAGGTGTCTAGGTAGAAATTGTAAGAATGTTATATCGCTAGCAACAAAGGTAACTCTTTTAATCTACCCAATAAGAATTGTTTAACAACTAACATAGAGAGGAGATTAATTGCGGATCAACGAATTTAAAATCTTCTGCAATCTTAGTAGCTACACCTTGCTAATCAAACTCCTAAATTTATGGATATTTAGGTAGACATCACAAACATTATATCGTTTAAGTTAACACAATTTGTATTTGTAAACAACATGGAGTGCAGATTAATTTGTGGATTAACTGCATATTTTTTTTAAATTTGCATACAAAGATACTGTAAAACAATTCGCAACCTATTTAGAAAACCTGGATTACTGTAACAGGTGAATTAAGCACATGTGATTACGTAGTGAGTAAAGAGTCGAAACTTTGCAATTGGAAAAGTTAGCCTTAGTCCTTCGCATTCGATTTTAAGACAAAGTATTTTCACTAGTAAAAAGATCATTTAACTCAGGCTCCCTTCGAAAGTTTTATTGAAAGTTCTATTGAAGTACCCAGAGTCGCCTATTTTGACCTCAAATGTTCAAACCAAATTCTTTGATTCGACAATCCACAATGGATCTCGATAATCGCGACTGATGAACATTTATTACAGCATTCTAGCCAGTGACAAGCTCCTTATACTTAGAATCACAAGTCCAGATAAATTTGAACCAGATAACGTTTATATAGACATTACTTGCAGCTTCTTTCCATGATTTTGATTCAAAATGCCGTGATGTATTAGAATCTAGGTTATAATGACGAATGAACTTTAATATTAACGCTGTCGCTGTACTTGGGCTTTTCAGGGCAAACCTAATTAGCTCTTGACAAATTTACACAAAATAACATACAAAAGTGCTACGATAGACTATTAGGAATCAGAATTTCCGCAAGAGGTCGTTTTCAGCCGAATCACCCATTTCATTTGGCTAGTTCGTAATCTTCGCCATCGACAAGGTCAAAATTTTCGGGTTTTTCATTAGGAACCTCAATTAAGAAAATGATTTCTGACATTACATAAGAAGTACACCCAGGAGCAAGTTACCTTGATGAAATCTCAATCTTGGTGTTATTGCAATATCCCTGGGAAAAGAGGTGATATTAATACCCTTAGTTTGCCGAGACTATAAACTAGTGATGTCAACTGTATCATCGGCCTTTCATTTGAATAATTTGACATGGGGTGAAAGTAGGTTGTAGAACATCAAGTTGACACTTGGAAGTTGCCTGATGTAAGTTGGTGAACGATCGGGAAAGTCTCCTCTGCCCACCAAGAGACTAGGGCTTCTTTCTTCAGGGAAGTTCTCTGGTGATGTTGCCTTCTCAACAGTACTCATATTGTTACATGCTACGTAACTTATGGTTGAGGTCCATCACCCATTTTGTCTTCGCGATTATTTGGTTTGAATTAACTATGGAAATTCCAACAGCTTTTGTCAAATTATCTCGACATAAACATTGATCCTGTTTTTTTGGCCCGGACTACTAAAAATGTCTCTAGGTGCTGTTACTGAAACAGCGGATCATCACAGTAGTTTGGATGCGTGGGCTTTAGAGGTTAAGGAATGCAAGGAATTAGTTGATGGGGATTGTATTCATTCATTCGGTATGTAAGGAAGATTGACTTCACTTGATTTTGGGGTCGCCCCTGCTATTAATATTTCTTAGATTAGTTACGAGAATCGCTACTGATGGGTTCTATATCAGAATAAAATCGAGACATAAGTTTGGAAAACAGCCTTCATATACGGAAAGATCTAACCCCGATGTAAATTATTAAAATTTATCATAACACCAAGAAATGACATGAAAACACTTGATAATTTCATCAGCCTTTTTGAATATTCTTCTAAACCAACACCCACACACACATATTCAGAAATCTGACCTCTCACTCTTTAAGAGAAAAAACACAACAAGCACGAGCGAGGAAGCAAGCCAGAGAGCGGCGCCGCATTTAAAAATATCAACTGAATATGTATTTCCAAAAAACAAGATCATTGAAAATCGAATAAACAATGAAAATGTATCATAAATTTATTTGTATTTATGTATGTAAACGATGCTACTTGAAATTGAAAAGCGACCAACCATACAAACGACCAAACAATTGAGTCGTACGTAGAGTTATCAATTCGTAAATATTTGCATAGAATGTTTTAAAAATAGAACATAAAACTCTGAAGGCAAATAAACAATGAATGAAAAATACATATTAAAATAATATGAAAAAATGTATGACGAAAGAAAATAAAAGGGTACGACAGCTATTATCAGGAAAAACCAGATGGACATACAAACATGGTCATAAATTAAACCCAAACTCAAACCCAAGCCAAACAATCTTTATTATAAATCTCAGCGTATTGTTTTTTGAAAATCATTATTACGTTTGAAAACATATTTTAATTAAGAATTTTTGTATTTACTTCCGGGTTTTTCCTAGCAAAATAAATAAACATTTTTATGACAAAAATTTGACTTTTTGGTTTGTAGCTTCCACATTTTTTTTATTAGCGAAAAATTTCCCTCCGCAACATAGGAAGCAAAATTTCCTTACAAAAACAACCTTTAAATATTATTTTGCATATCACTACATAATAGTCATAAAAACTAAACTACGTTTTAGTTTTTTTGTGCACTAATCCTTGTCTATAATAACCTCGTTTTAACGAACGAACTTTACTTTTTCACAATGGATTAGTTAGTAGAAAAATGCTGATGCAATAATTTGAATTTATTGAATAAGCTGTGTAGTTTGTTCCGAACCTAAGTAATCACAAAAACTGATCAGTTAACAATAGATCTTTACGAGAGAAAGAGCCTAATTAGCAAATAGTTGTAGTAAATAAAAAATTTCAAACTAATATTTGTAATTAATGTTTTAAACAAATTAAGATAAATTTTGTTGTAAATTATAATAGTAGTTTCCCTTGTACTTATTTCTCATTGTTGATATAATCAATTTAATGCTGACTAAGTTTGAATCATGCACTTGCTATTTCCTTTTAACCTAGATTTTCCTAGTCTCTTCTAGTATTGAAACAAAGTCCAGTCTGCATGTCTTTGAGTTCATGATCTTTTTGCCTTAGATTTCTGAGAATATACAGTAGGCTTATGAGGGTAAAAGGTAATGAAGTTAGTTATGATAAGGGTAGTTTTATAATCTCTTTTATTTTTACTCTCTTTTTATACTTTTATTTATCTCATATAAAAGTTTTATGTTTCTTAAATAAAAAAAATTTGCACAACTGTACTTAAACTAACTAATCTTCGGATTTAGTACAGCATAAAACGCGTGCCATCTGGTACCTGTTTGAAAACTCTCAAAAGGTATGATCATAATCAATGTCATAAAAGTATCAACTAAAAGAAGAGAGTGAATGTAATACGCAGGCGTTATCATTTTATCACACAAAATAAAACACACACTTAAACACAAAGAAATGAAGAGAGTCTCTAGCAAATACTAGGGATCGTGTTTGTGAAAAATATGTAAACAGAGAGCCAAAAGAGCTAAACTACCGTTACACTATAGATAACGTTGTAATAGAGAGCATAAGAAGAGTGAGAGAGTGTGTGTGTAGTAGCAAGAAAACCTTGTATGTTCGTTTAATATAAACCATTCAGTTCTGTGGCATAATCAAGCAGTTTACTACTCGTCTTCGTTTTAAGAACATCGAGTTTGAATTATAAATTTTATTAATAAAGTGTAGTGTAAACACTACATTTGTGTAAAGAATAATTATAAGCAAGACAGACGGTTAACAACGCGTATTTAAATATTTGATTTAAGTTTACGTAATTTTGTTGATTTTAATAAATTTTTATAAATCTCCTAAACATTGGCCATAAAAGTATTTTTAACGGTAGACGACCCGTTCGTTCGTCTTGTTTTGAATTTTCGCAAAGGGGGCGCGTGTGCTGATGAGAAACTTTCGTTTTCGTCAATTTGTATTATCCGGTAAAAACCGTTATCACATCAATCATGAATTGGTTCAAAAAGTCGTCGTCTGCAAACAACGAGAACCCTCATAGACAGCAAAAACACAAACGGGTCAAGAAGACTGCAGTCAATAATCTAAGCAAATCACAAAGCTTGCCATTGCCCAGTACTAACGACTCCAATTTAGATAGTAAAAAAATCGTAAGAATAGCCTCATGCCACAACATCGAAATCGTTGATCCCGAAATATTCTTTCAAGATCCCGATCATGTGCGCAATTACAAAGAGGAAGCGGTCTTCTTGAAAATCATGTCCGAATGGGAGATTGTGGAAAATCCTTCTACAATGATGGACAACTTTTTTTCGGCTGACTTTGAAGAAGAGTTCGTAAATATGAGAACTCAACAACAGCAGCAGCACCAGCAGCTGGCGGAAGTAAACGCTTTAACAGAGGCGGCATTTACACAGACTGTTTTACATGAATCATGTGATGATAACAACATGAAAAAGAGCTCAAAGAAAAACCGAAAACGTTCCTATAATAAACGTTCACTGTCTGAACTATTTTTTGCTGATAAAATAGAAGTTGGTTTATTGCCACCAATGAAGAGCTCATCGCCACCTGACACTCTTACCACAACACCACCTTCTTCGAATCAATGTTCGCCAAAATTACATAAAAAACGTAGATGTATAAGGGAAGATTTACTGCAAGAATCTTTTATGAATACACCACCTACCTGTTCTATAGGTATTATTAAAGACTGTGCCATAGATCGTTCGCAACTTAAGACTGAAGCTTTGGCTTGCTCCATAATGGGTGCCATTGGCAAATGTCCGGCCAAGGACAAAACGCCTGGTTCATCCATTAAGGATCTTATACAAGAGACTGGCGATTTCTGCCATCCCATCAATAGCTGTGATCATTATGATATTAAGCAGTTTTTTCGACTCGATGATAATGGAAACATCCTTCTGAATATGAGTCATATTGAGGAGATAAAAGGATTTGGTTTTGCCAGCGCCGAAAATAAACGTCTTTATAGACGTTATTTAGGTGAAGGTTATTCGGCAGAAGAGGATGCATTTTGTATGCGTAAATGTTGTATGGAGATTTTAAAACGTATGTTAACGTTGATGTGGAATAATATCAAGTGTAAGTTGAAGAGGAAGAATAGGAGAGAGTAAGGGGGGTGTTAGAAATTAATTTAGGTTAAGATTTTTTATAAATTATGTCCTTTAATCTTTCCTTAACTTAGAAAACTAGTTATAGAATTTTAAAAATTTCCAAGAATTAAGTTTTTAATGTTTTCATTTTTTCTTATTTTAGGTCATCCACGTAATAAAATTAATCTCTGCAATGGCGGTCCCGGAGACACTGTACGCTCATACACTCTCCAATTGGCCGCCGATCAATGTACTACCTTTGCCCGCAACATTGAAAACTTTATATCATGCACAAAAGATTCTCGCGAAGCTGCACCCCAGGTGGTCATGCGCAATATGCGACAATTTATGAATGGCATGAAGAATTATTTAGTTAAACATGGTGAAGGCAAATTCCATCAAGAAGTCGAAACTGCTAGATCAAGACTAAAATCCGATGAATTTTTAAATTTAGATGCCATTCTAGAGACTGTGATGCATCAATTGGTTGTGCTGCCATTACGAGAACATTTGTATGGCATGTTTGTTGACTACTATACCCGTTCGGAAGATATACAACTGTTGGCTCAAAATGTCAAATATGCCTGTGGTCGTTCGGCGGCTGATTTTGGTATAAGACCAACAGTAACACCGCCTTCTGCGACCTCATTGCAAATCATATCAAATTTATTATTACGCCTGCAAGAAGCTGAATTACCATTGGAAAAATTGGAATTATTTTTATGTGTTATATCAACAATATTTGATGCTACTGGCTGTCCCAGGGGACAACAATTGGGAGCAGATGATTTCTTGCCCATTTTAGTGTATGTAGTAGCTAAATGTGGTTTTGTGGGAGCAGAAATAGAAGCTGAATTCATGTGGGGTTTATTGCAGCCCACACTTTTAAATGGCGAACCGGGCTATTACTTGACAGCCCTCTGTAGTGCGGTGCATGTTTTGAAAAGTTTTATGGCTTCAGAAAATGAAAGTGGTTCGGGTTCATTGGATGTAAGTTTTGTTTGTTATATAGAAAATTTAAGAAATTTATATTAATTTATATATATTTCTCTTTTATAGTGGCGTTCTTCTTCTTTGCCAGCTTGCTCTTCTGTCTTAAGAGTTATTATACCCGATGAATGTAATGGTTCTTTACAAACCCGCACCCTGCCTGTAAGACCTCATACCTCTACCCGTGAAGTATGCCGCATTATAGCCCACAAAGCCCGCATTACTAATCCCCAAGATTATGCTCTATTTAAGTTGGTTGATGGTGAAGAAACATTGCTTAATGAGAGTGAATGTCCCCAGGATATAAGATTGGCTGCCAAAGGCAAACATTGCATGTTAGCCTATAAACGTATTGATGCCAAAATTGCTTGGCCCACTGCCACACAACCAAATTTTAATTAGATTTTTTTTTGTTTTACACAATAAAACACATGACTTAATTAAAACAAGAGAAACAAAACAAAAACTAAAGATCTACTTTAGAATTTCCACAAAAGTTTGTCTTAATTTTAAGTTTAACAAAAGCGTTTGCTCAAATTATTTGTAGTTCTGTAAGACTTTTTTTAAGTTTAAGTTGTACTAAAAAAACAGTATTTAAAATAAGTTTTAACAAAATTAATACGAACTCTTTAAAAAACAAAAAGACCAATTTCTTTAAAGTTCATAAATGAACCAATCCTGTACATTTTTTTGCATAAAAAAATAAAACAAAATTTAAAGAAAAATATCATTAATATTTTAAAAATATTAAAAAACATAAACAAACCGGAAGTCAAAACAAACTTAATAAATTCTTTTTTAACTTTCTTCTGCTAAAATATTTTTGTAAATTATTATTTTCAATTCTTTGGTTTGCCGTGCAATAAGAGATTTTTTTAATTTTTCCAAATTCCAACAATTTAAAAAGTTATTTGTTTAAGTTTTAGGCTTTGTATAAAGACTGTTTCGTTTTTTTCTTTAATTTCGTTTCCTTAATATTGTCTTCTTGTTTAAATTGTACAAAAGAAAAATTAAATTTAAATAATAATAATAATAATATATTAACATGTTTAAATATAAGTTGTATAATTTTTTTCGTTTTTTTGTTTGTTATTTTTTTCTCTTGATTACTTTTACTTTCTTGCCTTTTTTTATTGTTTTTCTTTACTCTTTTCCTCGTTGTAATTATTATTATTATTTCTTTGTCCTCTATTCTAGTTTAATTATTTAATAATAAATATAATCGAATAAATACTTTAAAAAATTATGTATCGAATACATTTGAAAAATAAACTAAACAAAAAAACTCATGGTTTTCTTTAAACAAAAAAAAAAACGGCAATGCCAATAATAAATCAGGCAATCATTATTTGTGTATATTTAAAAAATATCATCATACTCGTATTAAATTAAAAATTAAAAATTTTAATTCATTCATTTTCACCCATTTAAATTAATTAATCATTACTATATTATACACTTACATATGCATATATTACATACTTATTTAATCAATTAATTTAAACGATAATTATTCTTAATAATTTTTGTCTTAAAACAATACATAACAACAAAAAAAAACACAAAAGATTTCAAAATCATATTATAAATTAAATAACAATAATAAAGTGAAAAAAATTTAATAATAAAAAAATTAAATTTTTAAAAACTCATGTAACCACATAAAAAAATATTGATGTTTTATTTTAAAAGGAACAAATAAAAATAGAATTCTAGGAAAAACTATTTTTGTCAAGTTTTCTTTAACAGTTCAACATTAATTTTGGCAATTATAAAACTTCTAAATATTTATGTACTTGTACTTCTATTGCCCTTAGTTTCTTATTTAAGTTTACTTTTATCAAACCACTTTACTATTTACTACAAAAATTAAGTGATTTATCAGCAACAGCAAGTGCGTGTACAATTTTTACATAAATTTATTTTTAGAATTGATTTCGTAAACATAATTATGTACATAAGCTTTATTTTATAGTGATAACAAGAACATGCTCTATGTTTCCATGTACTTGTTACACACATTTATTAGGCCTTTAAAATTTTCAATAATTTTAAGGTTAAATTATCTAATCATTTTTGCACACACGTGTTGTTTTTCATTTCAAAAACCCAATAATCAAAAGCATAGAAAACAAAAGCAGAGAGCGGGAGACAAAGTAAAAAGAGTTAAGATAATATAGGAGAACTTATAGATATAGTTCCATCAAGGGGTTAATTATCAATACAAAATGCGTTCTTTGTCAAATATCAACTGGTTAAATGGTTTATAATATTTGTGAATAATTTTCTTATTTTGCGAAAAACAATTAATTGAAACAATGTATTAGTTCCATAATTTTTACGTAAACTTATGCGAATTATTATGTTTCTGGTTGAGACCTTAAAAGAGACAAACATTCTACAAAACAAGTTGTTTTATCAATAAGTATATATAGTCTAAACTCTTAAGAGATATAGACTACTTTGGGTAGGCTTTATGACTGTCTACTTTTAATATATATAGTTATATTTTAAAATAGATAGTCACGAGGGTAGTCGGTGGATAGATTCTAAACTCTTTAAAGAAAACCCTTTAGTTTTTAAGAAAAAAGTTTCGATTTTTCTCATAGAATATTTTTCAAACATAAATTTTTAACTATTTCTTGCTTTTTTCAAACAATTTACTACCAAATATATTCAATAAAAAGAAATTATCAAAAAATTTCTATAAAAAGTAAAATTATAAAAAATTTTTTACAATTTTCTAAGTCGAACAGTTTCTATAAAAAGAATGTTTATCAAAATTTATGAAAAATATTCCTTAAAAGTAAATTTTTGGCATATATTTTCTGTAAAATTTAATTTTATAAAAAATATTTTCCATAAAAATATATTTAACGAAAGTTTTTTATAAAATGAAAAATTTTCGAAAATTTTGCATAAAATATTTATTTCATCAAATATGTAAAATAAAAACAAAATTTTATAAAAATATTCAATAAAAGAAAATTTATCAAAATTTTTCTATAAAAAGATAATTTATCAAAAATTTTCTATAAAAAAAAATAATTTATCAAAAATTTTCTATAAAAAAGAAAATTTATCAAAAATTTTCTATAAAAAAGAAAATTTATCAAAAATTTTCTATAAAAAAGAAAATTTATCAAAAATTTTCTATAAAAAAGAAAATTTATCAAAAATTTTCTATAAAAAAGAAAATTTATCAAAAATTTTCTAAAAAAAAAAGAAAATTTATCAAAAATTTTATAAAAAAAGAAAATTTATCAAAAATTTTCTATAAAAAGAAAATTTATCAAAAATTTTCTATAAAAAGAAAATTTATCAAAAATTTTCTATAAAAAGAAAATTTATCAAAAATTTTCTATAGAAAGAAAATTTATCAAAAATTTTCTATAAAAAGAAAATTTATCAAAAATTTTTTATACAAATAAAATTTATCAAAAATTCCCTATAAAAAGAAAATTTATCAAAAATTTTCTATAAAAAGAAAATTTATCAAAAATTTTCTATAAAAAGAAAATTTATCAAAAATTCCCTATAAAAATAAAATTTATCAAAAATTCCCTATAAAAAGAAAATTTATCAAAAATTTTCTATAAAAAGAAAATTTATCAAAAAATTTCCAAAATTTCCGGTTTTTGTATAATAAATGAAAATAATTAATGCCACAACTAATTAATCACTTCCTAAACAGCTGGCACCTGTTGACTAGAGATTTCCGCTTAAGATCTACGAAAACAAAAAATAAGTGCGGCCAATTCTTAATCACTTCCTAAACAGCTGAAAGCTGTTTATATCCGTTTGTAGTTTACAAAATTTAAAAGTGCTGCCAAGTTTATTTGTGTTTTATGAACAGCTGTTCATGAGAATATCTCTCCTTTTCGCATTCTTTTGCCCTTCATTTTCGTAACAATACAAAAACATTGTTTACATATTTTGCTTATCATTCTATTGTGAGTGAGAGAAACAAGAAGAAGAACTATTTACATTGCATTGGGAAAATATAATAAATTTCATTGAAGATATGTAGCTGTTAATAACTAGTGAACTGAATAATCAATATCTTAATATGAAACTAAAATTAAAAATGTATTTTATGATATGAAGATTAAGTGCCTAATTTAATAAAATCTAGTGAAAACAGTCCCTCTCTTTCGGAACAAGTTTTAATCTTTTACCTTTAAGCGTACAGTTTTAACATTTGGGACAAACGTGCCACATAATTATACAACGATTAGAGAAAAAATGAACAGTCTTTGCTATTATAAAATATTTAAGCTTCAAATTAAATTAATTTTACTTTGGAGGCCAGTATTTCAACGGTCTCCTAAAGATTCCTAAATTTCTTCAATATTCTCAATTTACTGTCTGCTACTACACCGCAAAGTTAGAAGTAGATTTTTGTATAAACCACCACAATTACTCAGCATTCAATGGGAACAGTTACTCCTTAACAACCAACAAACTAAAAACTATCTATTTTAACATATGCATGCCAATAATTGTCAATGGCAATGTCGATTTTCGCTTAAGTTTTCTATGTTTGCTCTCATGATCACTTGATGACTATACCCACGCACACTTAAAAAAAAACGTTCCACGACAATTGGATCTTCGCTCCGGAACGACCCGAGTCATATTCGGCCAAAGATTTTCAATCCAGCGACAGCTGTATCAACCGAAAGTTTTTTCCCCAGGAAAGAACTATCGGCCACAGTCGAACTGTTACAACAACAACAAAATGAACACTAAAGTGACGACCGTATTTTTATTTCGTTTGCAAAGAGTTTATAACAGATGAAAGAGGAATAAGAGACAACCAGGTGGTTAGACGATAATTGGAACATTCCCTGACAGCCGGCTCTACGTACGGGAATGACTCGAATTATTCGGCCAAAGGCTAAAAATCCCAGCAAATGCATAAGCTTGTTGGGTTTATTTTGAGTTTTTAAGTGCAATACCATGAGTGGTAGAATTAGTCAATATACATATCTCAGAAGATAGTCAATGCATCCGAAAAGGACATTCCCCGACAACCGCTTTTGTGTACCGGAATGACCCGAAATTACCGGCCTAGGGATGTCAGCCCCAGAAACATCAAAAGTATTTAAAAAAAAAACGTCACTTTATTGTCCACTTTGTAGGAAAGATTTGAGACAGTCATAATATAACAGTTCTCAAGTAATCTAGAGAATGGAAACTTGAAACACAAACGTAAGCTGAAATATTAATTGCCACTCATGGACTTCATTGGGCAGACTTTATGGCTGTCTCCTTGTAATTTATGTATGTAGTTAAATCTTAAAATAGTCATGAGGGTAGACGGTGGATAGGAGTAGGTTAATTAGATAGTTCGGAGCTTTCTCGCGAACAACGTAGACAACCTACACACCTCCGTAGAAACGGTCATGGTACTAGTTTTACGTTAATAGCCCTACAATTTTATGAATATGTACAGTGACAGCAATGATATTGAAGTACCTACCTAGAAACACAAATATTAAATTATATTTCTATGTTGTAAAAAAGGAAAATACAACTTACCTTGTTTAGTCTAGTGGAGTCCACATAAATGTAACTGGAACTATTTGACTGCATTTTTATTAAATTCTTCTTGCAATTATTAGCGAAGTACTACGCATACACAAACACATTAACTAAACTACCGTCGCGAAATGGATTTACTTATAAGCAAAATATTACACACTGATCAAACTTTATATTTATTTCAAATTTATCAACTTAAACTATTTAATTTTATTACTAAAACTATTTTAAATAACAAATCACAATTTTTTCCGAAACTTTTTTGTATTAAAAACACGTGTTGCATTTAGCAAACTTTAAAAGGCAATGACCGCAACACAATGAAAACAAAACAAAACAAAGAATTGCAAAAAAAATGAGAGAGAATAAACTAAGAGAGAGATTATTAAACTGTTGCGTAATTACGAGTGAGAGAGAATTGCATTTTATAAAATTGCAATTAATTTCTTATTATTTTATTTTTGTTGCTATTTTCTTTAATATTATTGTAGCACAACACTTTATTAATACTTTTTATATATTTATTTGTTTATAATAACACTTTCTTAACTTATTTTTTATATTTTATTACCGACACATTACAATACACTTGTTACTTTAAATTAAAGGAATAACTAATAAAAGGGAAAGTAAAAAATTAAGTTAAAAGAAGGAGAAAAAGGGTTGCCAGCATGCAGATTGCAATTAAAATGACATTTGTATTGTAAATTAATAGAATTTTTATATACATCTTTTAATATTTTATTCAATTATAAAAAAACTAATGATTTAAAGGAAAACAGAACAGATTTACAAGAATATAAGAAATAGAAGGCGATAACAACATTTAAACTTATTTTAATAAGGGCATCTAGCAATAACATTCTCGGGAGTAGATGTAAAGAATATTTTAGCATTAACTTGTTTTTGTGGTTTCTGATCCTTTACAAATCTCTAATTTTGTATATATAAAATCATTTTGTGTTCCATTTTATCTTCAGAACGTAATATACAGACGAGTTTTAGTACTAAAAGCAATCTTCAGAAATATAACTAGACATTAGTTTTTTTCATTTAATAAGAAATTTAAAGATTTTTCTTCTTAAGAATTTAAATATAACGGATTTTCTTTAAACCATCTCACTCGTACACCCATTTTAGTTGAAACATGAAAGTGCTGTCAAGTTATGGTAACAGCTGTTTTTGACATAACATTAATTTCTTTCGTTTTATGTTGTTTTTTCTACACTTTCGTAATGATACTTTCATAATTTTTTTTCTTTGAGCTCGTAGTATTAGAAAACCTTAAAATAAGTGTTTTTAACTAAAATATTCCAAAAATTTGAATGAACCCGTTTAAAGTTTAAATTAGATCCCTTAAAGTTTTGCAAAATAAATCAAAATGTTGCTGCAGTGCTTGGGAAAATGTACACGTTTGTCCACACCCACCATTAAATACACAACAAATGTTTATGGCCATCACCAGCAGCATTGGAGATCATTTACGATAAGGCACAATCATGTATCAGGGAAAATGAACACAAATTTTAATGCCGCCAGAGGGCAATTGTTAACAACGCACCTAATGAAACAAAATGTCTGGTTGTTAAGATTGAAAAATACTGCTCCGGAACTAAGAAAAGCCAAGGCTCCCAAAGTTAAACTAAAGAAAGGTGATATAGTGCGTTTGGTTAGTTTGGCCAAATCGGAAAAACTGGTTTTAACAGGTAAATATTTCCAGTTTTCTAAAAAAAAAAAACAAAACAATTCCAAAAGAAATTTTGAGTCTGGGAACGATTGATAGTAATAGCTGCGAATCTGTTAAGAACAGAAGCAAAGTTAATTTGTTATTTTTATTTGTTTCAGCTGCCATTGGCTGTTTGATTATCTCCTCGGCTATAACTATGAGTGTACCCTTTGCTTTGGGTAAAATTTTGGACATTATTTTCGATAAGGAGGGTGCTAATGGTGAACAAGCTTTAGATAGATTAAAACATTTCTCCGCTATACTATTGGGTATATTTGTGGTGGGTGGTTTGGCTAATTTCGGACGGGTTTATCTATTCAATAGTGCCTGTAAGTTATGCTTTCATATGTCTAGAAAATATGTTGACAAGGTTCATAAACTTTCCTTTCTAGCCTTGCGTATTGTGCGCAACTTACGCTCTAAATTGTATAGACGCATGCTGCATCAAGAAGTGGGTTGGTTTGATAGAAAAGGCACCGGTGAATTGGTAAATCGTTTGGCTACTGATACTTACTTAGTGGGCAACTCCTTAAGTCAAAACCTATCAGACGGTTTACGTTCTACTGTCATGGTTTTGGCCGGCACCACTATGATGGTAAGAATGTAAATAGAATAAATTAACACTTACCTTTCTTCTTAAAAATGTCTTACTTTTTAGATTTACACTTCGCCGCAATTAGCTCTCATAAGTACCTGTGTGGTGCCTTGTGTGGCAGGAATAGCTGTTATATATGGTCGTTATGTACGCACGATAACCCGACAATTGTTAGACAAATTAGCCGATATATCCAAATCAGCCGAAGAACGTTTGGGCAATGTTAAAACTGTTAAGACTTTTACGAAAGAAGAAGAGGAATGTAAATCTTATGATAATCTCTTAACAGAAGCTTTAAATCTAGGCTACAAAGAAGTTATGGCCAAATCGTTATTCTTCGGTTTGGTGAGTTTTTTATTAGACAAATCAAAAGTCTTTATAATAGCACTTTCTTTTATTTACAGACTGGCATGTCTGGCAATATAATCATAGTTTCCGTTTTATACTATGGAGGTTCTTTAGTCGTACAAGATGCTTTAACTATAGGCGCCTTAACATCATTTATATTATATGCTGGTTATTCGGCAATTTCTATTAATGGTCTTTCCAATTTTTATACCGAATTAAATAAGGGTGTGGGATCGGCCCAACGTATTTGGGAAATATTTGATCGTAAAAATTCGATTCCCTTAAATTTTGGCGTAATACCAGAGACGAAACCACGCGGTGAAGTTGAATTCGATAATGTTAATTTTAGTTTTCCTGCTCGAGCGGATAGTGTAGTTTTAGATAATTTTAATTTAACTTTAAAACCAGGACAAACCACAGCTATAGTGGGACGTAGCGGTTCGGGTAAAACCACCATAGCCACTTTGCTGTTGCGACTATATGATCCTTTACAGGGTAGAGTTTTGCTGGATCAAGTGGATTTGAAAGACTTAAGTCCTGTATGGTTAAGAAATCATATAGGTGCTGTGAGTCAGGTGAATGAGAGAAGTTGTTTGGAGAAAAATAGTTTTTTTTTTTAAAGAGAATTTCGTTTTCTTTTTTAGGAACCTGTTTTATTTTCTGGCACCATAAAAGACAATATTTTGTATGGCTTGAATAAGGATCAATCAATAAGTGAATCAGAATTTGAGGAAATTGTTCGAAAAGCTCATGTTGATGAATTCACTTCTCAACTACCGCAGGGCCTCAATACCATGGTGGGCCAACGAGGCATGATGTTAAGTGGTGGACAAAAACAAAGAGTAGCCATTGCTAGAGCTTTAATAAAGGTGAGAGATATTATTTACACTTCTCTACAAATAATATATTGAAAAATTTTGGAAAAAAATAGTTTTCTTAATTAAGAAAAAACAAAAAACCCATGATTCAAAATACTTCTTTATCTTCTACTCCTCACAGAATCCCACCATTCTTATATTGGATGAGGCGACTAGCGCTTTAGATTCCGTTTCCGAAGAACTAGTACAAAATGCACTCGAACAATTAGCCAAAGGCAGAACTTGTCTAACCATAGCACATCGTTTATCCACTATACGTAATGCTGATTCTATAGCCGTACTAGATAATGGACAAATTGTTGAGCAGGGGCGATATGAGGAGTTAATAGCACGCGATACTAGCACATTTAAAGAGTTAGTTAAGAAACAAGCATTTCTTATGAACTCATGATGACAAAGAAACTAATATTTTTTTTAGTAGAAAACATTTGTTTTAGCCAATTTTTATTACATTATTTAATTTTTAGTTAACAAATTTATTTTTGTTAAAGTTGTACAAGTTTTAAAAGTTTATTGTTATACTTATGTAACTTTACAAATAGCAAAGTTGGTTTTGCGGTTATTAATAAAACGATCAAAGGCATAAATTTTGTTATAATAAATGTTATTTGTTATTTAAAATGTTTTATAAAAATTATAGGATAACAAATCTGTGACAAAAATTAAAAAGTACATATCTCAAAATATGAAAAATCATGTTTTCACAATTTTTAAATCTTCGTACTCAACACTATGTTTTGTTAAAATTTAAATCGGATTAGAAATTTGCCTTTTTACCACAGAAATATTAGAATGTGATTTTTAGAAAATTTTATGGATTTTGGTTCAAGCTTTTATAATAAAAATTTCCTCACAAAATATTTTTAAAATTTTTGAATAAAAGAATAATAATTATTTGTAATATGGTCAGTGTTTTCAACATTTAAAATATGTGTATATAAAGTCAAAAAAATATTCATGTTTTTATATATGTTTAATTCACAATCGACGTCGTATGGAATGACAGCAAAATTTACGATTTTTTGAATGTTTTTAAAACACCTACGATATTTTTTAATTATTTTTTCAAACAAAGTGGTCATAACAAAGTTTTGTTCCTAAATACATACAGGATCCTTTAGGACAAAGTTGTGAATTGTTTTATAGATTTCTTATTATAATAATAATATGTATAAAAAATTTGCAAAGATTTTAAAACCTTTTATGCAAAATATAATAAAAATTGTAAAGCTTACATTACATGTTGATCACTTTCAAGAAGACCACAAACATTTAACTCCCTGATAACGTTAGGCAAAGAAATAATATAGAAATTCTCTCCCTCGATTGTGGTAACGTTGTCACATTTAATAACTTCATTATTAGGAATTATCTGTTCAAGTTTGGCAATCAGTTTATCATCACATTCTTCTGGTAAACCTAAGGATAACAAAAAATATTAAGTTTGCAAATTGTAATATAGATAGATAGATAGATAGATAGATAGATAGATAGATAGATAGATAGATAGATAGATAGATAGATAGATAGATAGATAGATAGATAGATAGATAGATAGATAGATAGATAGATAGATAGAGATAGATAGATAGATAGATATATAGATAGATAGATAGATAGATAGATAGATAGATAGATAGATAGATAGATAGATAGATAGATAGATAGATAGATAGATAGATAGATAGATAGATAGATAGATAGATAGATAGATAGATAGATAGATAGATAGATAGATAGATAGATAGATAGATAGATAGATAGATAGATAGATAGATAGATAGATAGATAGATAGATAGATAGATAGATAGATAGATAGATAGATAATCTCACCTTTAATTTCACAATCCGCAGTATATATAGGATAAGTGAATTGCCTCGGATAACGGCGTATATTTTCAATTGGTACAATGGTAATATTACCATAATCTATAAAATGTATAGATGGATGACCATCACCTACGGCTTCCAAACAAATGCCACGATACCATAAACCATCTAAACTATAACGAGCAATACAAAGTTCATCGACTCTAAAAGGACAAAAAAATTATATAAATTCTCTAATTATCTACAAGTTTTGTATGCACTCCTTGTTAACCTAGGTGTATAAGCTTCTTGAGGTAAAGATTCTGCATAAGATTGTAATTCTTTTTGGAATTTTTGTATTTCAATAACATACGGTTTGATAGTGCAAGATATGCAGCCAGAACTCATTAAGGAATTGTCCATAACAAAAAATTCCACATTATCGCCAGTGGGTAAAACTTTTTGTTCCAAATACTTAAGTATGAGATAAAAAAAATAAGAATTTATTAGAGTTAATGTTCTTAATTGGTAACAATTCAATGATCTTATTAAAAATGTGAGAAGTTATAAAATGAAATACAAAAATTAACTACTCACCCCACGATTACATATTTCATTGGTATTTTGCGGTTCCGTAGGTTTCGATAATTTAACAATCATTTTATTTAAATTCTGTTGAGTATTCTCATCAATGAGTTCTACAGAATAAATTTGATTGGTTTCAAGAAAATCTTCCGGTTTATAGCGTATCTCCACATTGATATTGTGCAAATAGGTATACATAAATTTGCGTATTTCTTGTGTCATGTGCAGATCAGGAACATCTTTCAATAAAACTGGTATTGCGTGGCGGGGCTTTGAAACGAATTCCTCGGGTGCTTCATATAAATCTTCCAATTTCATTTCTTCCACATTACCATAGTCTACGAAAATAATTAAAATTTTTTCAACATTCGCGGCCTGTAGGACTAAAGCACGATTGTATTGATTTTCAAATTTAGCAATAACCATTTGACCACATTTAGGTAAAGATTTCAAAGGCTGCAATAATTGGCCTATAGCTTGTAGAGAATCGATAGTATTAAAATAACTTAAATTGTCATCATAAGTTTTAGAACGTATGAAAACTACATTAGTTTTGGAAATTGCTGTTATGGTAACAATATTACCACTACGTGGCATATTTTGTTGAGCAGCACTTTTTGTAGAATTTTCCGAATCATTTGCACGTTGCTGTTCTGCGTTTGCTCCAACTTTCGAGGTACTTGGAAGTTGTGAATCGTTTTTAGGCAAACTTTTAGGCTTATTGGCGACCGAACCTTGCGAAGAATTTGTTAATTGTTGTTGAGATTTTTTTTCGTCGTTTTTCGTTAGTTTTTCTTTGGTAGTTGTAGGATTTTCTTTATTCGCATTCCTTGAATTATTTGTAGAGTTTTTGTTCAACTGGTTTGGTTTTTTTGGTGGTGGAGTTTTTTGCAAATGTCTATAATGAAATTCAGTTTGTTTTTGTAAAAAAATTTAATATTTTTTTGTGAAAAGCTTTTCAGCAATCTCCTGTTTAAATACTTTTATACTTACTTTGGTTTTCCACATATATAACGATGTTGAGGCCAATCATTTAACTGACACACGGCACTACAATAGTGCTGGGAACAGCGACTGCAGACAGTGTCACAAGCGTAAAAACATACAGAACATTTATCGAAATCCTTAGCCATTAAACCATTTTCTTGTTTATGTTCATATTTGTTGGAGGTTCCATTGTAAGTACCCACAGATTCGTTATGTTTTTTCTCAATAAATTTTTTTGTATTTTCCGGCATGCTTTTTATAAAAATAAAAAAATATTAAAAATTAATATCCTGCCAAACTTAAGATATCCTTTTTTATTTGAACAAACTCAAAATAAGGCTCTTCTTTAATTTAAAAACTTTTTAAAGATATTACAACTTATTTTGAGAAAATTTTAACATAAGCACTTACTTTACATAGGAACGACCATTGCGATATTTAAATTTCTGATTATTTGGCATTTTATAAAGCCCCTGACGCTCCAAACTGTGGGCATCATTTGTCAAAAGTTGCAAAGGAAGTCCCGTATCAACTGCACTGGCGCTGTTTCTATTAATAAGCGAGTCTTCCTTGACTTTAGGACGAGGATGTTGCTTGTTCGATGTACGATAACTACGATTTTGATAATCAATACCAGTGTTTTGCGGTGGTACTGGGGTATAGTTTTGATTTACTTTATTTCTTTCTCCATCCGAAGGTTTTTTATTTTTTCCCACTAATATTTCAAAACCATAGTTATTGTGTTCCAAAGCACGAAAAACAGCTTCCATATCACTAAAAAAACGTAAAAGTCACAATAATTTTAGCAATTCAGCAAAAACTTAAAAACAACTAAAAGTATACTTACGCTACAGTAGCCAAATCCACAAAATAATAATCGTTTTTAGTACTGTCCCGAACGGATTTAACACGACCATGACGAGAACAAATGTTATGCATTGCCTTCTTGGTCATATCTTTAGGCAAGTGTCGAAATATCAACGTGGGTACAGCTTGTTGCTCATCCTTTTTGCCGGCATTATTATCATCTTTATTTGCTTTTTTGCTATTTTGCAAAAGTTCGGCATCGAGTTCTGCTCCTGGACCCGTAACATAATGATTGAATTTGGTATTTTTGTAGTCATTTTCCATGGGATTCCATTGTTTAAATTTATCATCCAATTCTTTAACACTCATTCTGTTTGGAACAGTTGTTATGTTTTTATGTTAATAAGAAAAAGAAACAAAAATGTTTTTTTCAAAAATAAAAATACAAACAACGAAGAAGAACAAAACACTTAATGGAGATGCTAAAGCAATATTGTTATCGACTTAGAGATGGTTAAAATAAAAAATCGACTATTTGCAATTTATAAAAAGTTGACTATTTGACTTACAGTTTTACAAGTTTACAAATAAAAAGCATTCTAGTGCAATTCTAATTCAGTTCTAGTATAATTCTAGTTAAGTGTTTGTTTTGTTCTAGTTCTCTTTTTTTAAATTAAAAGTAGGGTTCTATAGTTGAAACGAAAAGTCGACTTTTCGACTTTTGCATTTTATGAAAAGTCGACTTTTCGACTTTAGCATTTTATGAAAAGTCGACATTTCGACCTTTTGCATTTTATGAAAAGTCGACTTATCGACTTTTTGCATTTTATGAAAAGTCGACTTTTCGACTTTTTTCATTTAATTAAAAGTCGATTTTACGACTTTTCGACATTTAATATTTTATAAATAGTCGACTTTTCGACTTTTCGACTTTTTCCGACTATTTTCGCCTTTACCGAATTTTTCGACTTCTTCCGAATTCTTTCGAATTTTTCGACTTTTTCGACTCTTTCCGACTTTTCGACTTTTATTTCGACTTTTCGATTTTTTTCAAAGACGATAGTCGAGTTATCGACTTTTTTGGAACAAATTAGTCGAGATTGTTCGATTATTCGAAAGTCGATTTATAGAACCCTAATTAAAAGTATTTATCAAAAAGATCTGAAAAACTGGCAAACTAGCGTTGATATTGTAAAGATACCAGGGAAAACACTTAGGGCGAGTTTTTCTGATAAAGATAATATTCATTCTTTGGTTAAACCTGGTTTAATATATGTTTCGTGTTTTTCAGTTATCAGTAAAGTTATATATTATCTTAGTTTAACTGAGTGTAATTGGCCAATTAAACTCAAGTTATAAGTGAGAAAACACAATTAACAAAAACAATAAAACAATGATTTCGGAAGAACAAAAACATAATATTTGAGGTAAATTGCAATTTTCTGATTTGTTTTGTTTTATTAATTATTGTTTTAAATGTTAATTTAACATTTTTCCATTTTACAAAAGTATTGTTTGCAAAAAACAGCTGTTCATTGTTTATGTTTTTGAGTGAAAACTTGGCAATACTAACAAAGTTAACTGAGCTTAAATCTAAAACTGAAAAACACAATCATCGATTAAAGTCCGCCTAAATTTGTTTCGAGTTTATTCTAACAGCAAGTTAAGCCTAGTTTAACTGATGAGTAAGAAACCCGCCCTTAATAGATGGGTTACTGGTTTTAAAACTAATATACTTTATTAAAAAAAATTAAATATATTTATTCATTTGATTCAATCTGCTCTTCTTTTCTTTAAAAGACTTCCCAATAAGTCAGATATAGCGGGTAATTCGGGTACAGACTGATTATGAAGATGACTACCAACGGCCACTTTATTGTGGTTGCCTTGCATGTTACGATGTTGTGGAAATGTAGGCATCAATTTGGGATCACATGCTAAAAAGAAAGTTATTAAAAGTAAAACATATTTTTTTTAGTTAAAAACAATTTAAAACTAATATTCCTTTAAATCTGAATAACATTTTCGAAATTATAATTTAATGAACATGATTATTATGTTATATTTATAACTTACGCAATGGTGGCTCCTTAAAATAACTACTGTGCAGACATTCCTCGGCCGTTGCCCTTTTCTTGGGATCATACATGAAGAGAAAATTTAGTAATCTCAAACCCGCCGGCGATAGATATTGGAATTTTTGCTTTAAATTATTATAGGGATGTTGTTTTAAGGTGAAATTTTGCAAAGCTGGCATTTTTGCCAAATCTGGCCAAATGGCTTCGGAAGGAGTGCCTAATAAATCGATTATAAGTTCTAATTGAGCTATTTCGGTATTACCGGGTAGTAAAGGTTTGTGTGAGAGTAGCTCGCCTAATATGCAACCCACTGCCCACATATCTACAGCGGTGGTTTGTGTGGGAGAGCCCAGTAAAAGTTCTGGAGAACGATACCATAAGGTAACAACCTGGGGAGTCATGGGGCCGGAAGGCAAGCCAAATAAACGTGCCAAACCAAAATCAGCTGGAAAATACTCAAAATTTAAAAACAAAATTCCACAAATCTTAAGAATATCTTACCTATTTTAACGCATCCCTTATCGGTCATTAACAAATTGGATACCTTTAGGTCGCGATGTATAATATAGCGAGAATGCATGTATTTTAGTCCCTGTAATACTTGTAGTATAATACATTTTACTTCTGACTCCGAGAAAGGTTGAGACATATTATCCAAAAGTGATGCTAGATCCTGCTCACAGTATTCCATAACTAAGAAAATGCTTAAAAGGGAAGTATACATTAAACAATCGGCATTATATAAAACCTATTATCTAAATCCTACCTTTCTAAACTCTTACCCACCACCACATCTATTAAATTTACAATATTTTCATGTTTACAAGACTTCAAGATGGTTATTTCTCTTAAACCACTTACAGGCAAACCATCTTTTTCTTGATCCATGCGTACCTTTTTCAAGGCCACAATTTCATTGGTGCGTGTATCACGGGCACGATCTTAAATAAATGGGAAGGGAATTTGTTAAAATTCTATAATTTTACAGCGATTTATTATAAAAAATCACTCACAAACGATACCATAAGTGCCTTCGCCAATGCGATTAAGTTTCTCAAATTCGGTAACAGCACGACAGCGTCCATGCTTAAATAAATTTAGATTCAGTGTTTTGTTCCACTATTTGTTAATATTTTTTTCATAACATACCACATCTCTTTCCTTTATCTCAGTTGGGTCTCCCGTTTTTATGGATATTAGGAAACCTTTACGCGTTACGGGTGCTTGTGGATCTGCTGGCTTATTTTCACTCATTTCTTAAACAAAATTAATTATTTTTAAATCATTTTTAATTAATATTTTTAAATAAAATTACCTTTGCTCATTATTTTAACAAAAATAAACAATTTTCTGCAAAAGTTGTTTACATTTATTCCGGCGTTGTTAAAAAAGTACTAAAATATTGTACTAAATGTCAGCTGTTGGGTAATGCCAGATTGTGTTTTTATTGATACTTATATTTTAATTTCAAGTAGGGTTCTATAAATCGACTTTCGAATAATCGAACAATCGACTTGTTCCAAAAAAGTCGATAACTCGACTATCGTCTATGAAAAAAGTCGAAAAGTCGACTTTGTAAATAAAAGTCGAAAAAAACGAGAAGTAGGAAAGAGTCGAATAAAGTCGAAAAAAGTCGAAAAGTCGGAAAAAATCGGAAAAAGTTGAAAAAAGTCGGAAAGTCAAAAAGTCGAAAAGTCGTCTATTTATAAAATATAAAAAGTCGAAAAATCAACTTTTAATTAAATGGAAAAAGTCGAAAAATCGACTTTTAACTAAATGCAAAAAGTCGAAAAGTCGACTTTTCATAAAATGCAAAAAGTCGAAAAGTCTTCTTTTCATAGAATGCAAAAAGTCGAAAAGTCGACTTTTCGTTTCAACTATAGAACCCTAATTTCAAGTCGAGATACGTGAATATATATTAAAACATTGGAAGCTCTATTGGGTATAAATAAAGTATAAATATATCTTTTGTATATTTATATATTTCAAGTAAGTAGTCAAAAAAATGTTTTAAAATAATATTTGTAAAATATTTTTATTTTTTATATGTTTCATATGTCACTCTGGCATCTTTACTGATTACTACTAAAAACAATAACATTTGGCAACTCTCACAACTCCACGTGCAGTTTGTTTACAATTTTATGCAAGTGAACAAGTGAAAAAAATATAATTTTTCTTAATTTCTTAAAAAAATATATATAAATTAAAACAAATTGTCTAAAAGATGTCTCAGGAGGAAGGTAAGTTTAGGCACAACAAATACCCCACAAAAGCAATCTACTAAAGTTTGAATTTATTTTAGAATTTTCAAAATGGCTGAGACGCAAAGAAAAATCATTTAGGGAAAATCTTAAATTTGCCATAAAATCTTGGCAATCAGTGGAATTTACCTTAATCACTAAATATGAACTAATACTAAAATGGCTATCTGAGCAAGACCATTTAACAAAGGAACAAATCCTTGAGGAGGATTTTACCGAACTACTTAAGTTGCGTGCCCAACCAGGTTTGGTAGGGCAACAAGTTAAAAAAGATTTTGTACAATGGTTTTTAGAGCAGGCTCAAGGAAATGTTGGTGAAGAAACTAGAAAATGGTGTAATTTACTGCAGCTCCTAGTGGAATTTGAATTGTTACAGGACTTATTTAGAATGGATTATGAATTACAGTGTCGTGTTTATGGAGAAATATTCCAAAGTTACGAAAAGTATTTATTGGCTCTGCAGCAAAATGAGGGAAAATTTTTAAGCACTTTTGAAACAGAATTCTTTGCCTTGGTGGTGAAAGGCCTAAAAGAAACTATCAAACGTTGTGGTGATAGTGTTTCATATGAAAACGTATATACCAAGTTTACCTTACAGCCGTTTGCACAAGTTTTGTTAATCTTGCGCTCATTTAAGGTAGACTTCTTCGATGAACTTTTGGATATTGAAAGTATGTTGTGTGAAGAAATAGCGGAGCGTTATTTGATAAATCGTATCTTCAAGTTGAATTTGCCGGTAAGGCTATTGTGTCTTGAATGTGCTATTGTAAAGCGTAGGGGTGTGGAAACGTTTTACAAGTATTTGCTGCTATATGTATTTGGTCACTTCTTGCAACAAACAGATTGTGCGAAGATGGATCCTTCATTATCATTAATGACGGCTGCTTATCTACTAGAGATGTTAGGACGCCACGATGTGAGCTTAAATATACAAGTTACTGAAACTGAAGCAGCTGTTAAATATTTAGGAGTACAAATCTTGTCAGCCGTTAAAGCTAGAAAAGAAACCCACTTTAAGGAAGTGTTGATGTTGCTGTGTGCTGCTTTACGTTTGAATCCGTTAATATTGGAACAAAATGTTTTCGAAATAACAGCCTGGATGATATTATCACCGAAATCTGGCGATAAAGAAGAGCAGGAATTATTTGAAGAGTATTTGGTATTGCTTATGGACATGTTTAGGCGTCTGAGTAGAGCCGAAAAGTTTGTTTCTAATCTCCTGAAAGCCTTAAAAGAGAATTTAAAAAATACCGATTTAAGTAGTAATAAAAAACGTAAAGCAAAAATGGAGTTGGAGACACCGCAAAAAAAGAAAAAAAAGTTGGCGGATAATACAAATACGGAAGAACATGTTGAAGATTTTTCAAAATATTTGAGCATATTATTTCAAGATTTCTTTAAACCTTCTATTACAAAAACATTCAATTATAATAACAAACTGTCAGCAAATGCTTCCTTCACTAAGCTACAAAATTATTGGCCTAGTAATCCGGTTGGTTTGTCTTTCTCGAAAATTATTACTGGTTTAGTATCAAAACCATCTCTAACCATATGGAAATCTTTACTTTATGCCTTAAAAGATCTAATAGAGTCTTTAAAAACGAAAGAAGAAATATCGGAAAATTCTTTATTTCTTTTGGATTTCCAAGCGGCATTATTAGCACAATATTTTGCTGGCTGTAAACTGGCCGAACAATCAGATAAATTTTTAAGCGAACTACAACAACAAAGGGAATTTACTAACGAAATTCTGAAATTATTTGGACAATTTCTATTGGAAAAAGAACATCAGCCACGTATTATGAGTGCATTTTTGGAATTGTCATATTTTGCCTGTAATTTTGAATTACTTCTTACCTATTATCGTCCCGATGGTTGTCAACATGATTCAATGCAGCCTCTACCGGCCGTAGAAAACTTACATAGTTTTCTTACAGCCGACGAATGGATTTTAATACAACAACGTGTTTTAAATTTTGGTAAATCTTCTTGCAAACATCTATTACATCGCCTTAAAATGCAAAAATCCCAAGCTGAACTTTTACTTTTATCAACAAATAAAGAAAATCTTCATTTAAAATCCACCGATAATGAAATCTTAAATTCTCTTTTAAAAACACCTCAAGCCAAGTGGTATCTACAGCAATTGCCCAGAAGTGAAAAAGTCAATATTGTACAATATTTCACAGGCAAACCAGATTTACTCCATTTAATCATTGATGATTTAGAATTATTAGAATTTGTAACATTGGATGTTTATGAGAACATATGCAAATCATTGAATTCTAAACATTCTCTATTGAAATCTTTGTCAGGTAGTTTCGATAAAGTTCGTGAATGTGTTGAGGTTACTGCTTGTGAGTTATTAATTAAGGAATTAATTGATTTGATTATAAATCGTGCGGATCAGGAGTATAAAGTGAAAAAGTTGTCGGTGGAAGAGATTAAAACAAGTTTAGATATAATAGAGCGCTTGCCATTGGGCCAGCTAAGACGTCAGCGTAAAACTATTATATTTGCTTTACACTTGAGTTTGTATCGTGATTTAAAAGCAGCTCAAGAAGAGGATTTAGCTTTGCAGGCATTGGAGATTTTGAAAGGTAAACAACTATTTTAAAATACTTTTCTGTTTTAATACACATTATTGATGCCTTTCTTTACAACTTCCTTACAGATCTTTTACATTTCGGACAACAAGTTTTAATCTTCAAATACCTGCCCACCTCACTTCTACTTAAACTATTACCCGCCGAAAGTTGTTGGGAGCTTTATGAGTTCCTCTTTTCCACTGTAAAAAATGAAGAAAAAGGTACAGAACAATTCCTACAAGGACTAACTGAAATACTCAGTGAATGTCAAAAATCTGGAAGTCTAAATGAAGAACAACGTAAATTATTACTGGCGGCTATAGAGACTTTAGCTTCCCTAAATGGAGCTAGTGCCAAACATATGCGTAAATATTTGGAAGGATTTTTGAAAATCTTTTCCAATTATCTGCGACAAAATTTTACCGCTACTAGTGATGGCACTTCCAAAAAAGATAAAAAATTTGTACAAAAGACTTTGGCAGGATTTGCTCCCTATGCCACAACGATTTTAGGCAAAGCTGTCAAGGCTAAGGAACCAAATAAAGCAGCAGAGGAAGTCAAGGAAACAGAAGAATTTAAACTGGAAGTAGATGAAGATTTTAGACGTATCAGCAAAATTTATATAGGACACTCAGTAGGTTATTATTTTTTTTTTAATTAATTAAATTATAATAAATATTTCATTATCTTTTCAGATGGATTATCACAATCCCCATGCTCTACGCTTAATGCAAGTAGCCCTTAATCATCGTGAATTATTGCATTTAGATCAAGATGAAATTGAATTTGTTTTAACCCACTACTGGTCTCAAATTAATGAGGATTTAAAGAATGTAGCAGAGGCATCACAAAAACTTGGCACTAAAACCATCGAGTCTGCAGTTAAAATGATTATAGGCAATAAAACAAATGAAGATTTATTGCTTATACTCAAGACTATAGCCAACAATGTACAGGAAGCTAATTTCTCTAATATCCTAAGACTTTTGTCTCTAATAGCTAAATGTCCTTTTAGTACTATAAAGGGAGCAGTAAGTTTTTTTTATTTAAACCATAAGTATTCTTAAAACATTTATTTTTTTGTAGATTTTCAATGAACAATATAAAGAAATAACTTTCAACATAACCCTGCGTTTGGGTCGTGATGAGCAGCAGCAATTTAATGATTACGATTTAGTTATAAACCTTTTAAATTGTCATCAAGCCGTACTAGATAATAAAATGGTATGTTTTCATTTTATATCTAGCAAATTTTACAAACTAATTTTCTTATATTTCTTAGATTCCCATTTCCACCGATACCATGGATAGTATATTATCTTTTCTTATGGATATTAATATTAAAAAATTCCGCTTAAGTGATACCAATCTCAAAGTTTTTCACAACCTCCATCTGGCCATGACTGAAGTATGTGCGTCTTTAATAAAACATCGTCATATTTTACTAATGGATCGTGTGCCACAATATATGCACATTTTCAAAGATCTATTACAATCTATAGTTTGGTATAAGAGTGAGCGTCAAAAGGACACTGCATTACCCCCTAATGAAATAGATGATTTGTCTGAGTTAGCTTTGAAAGTGGAAGCTCTAATGCATTTAATAGCACAACATAAAGTGGGTGTTAAAAGAGTAGCTCCTTTCGTTTTGACTTTTATTATTAATTTAATGGTGGCAAATAAAAGACCTACTACTTTATATAATAAGGTGAGTTTTAGTGTCTTAATTATGGTTTGTTTTAATAAATTTTATTTATTTCATTTATTTTTTTCTTTTAGATCAAAACTCATATTGAGAATATTTGCTATGAATTGGTGGGCATATGTGATCATCGTGTGGGTAGATTTATTTTACGTTGTTCCAATGAAGCTGGTCGACAATTGTATGAATTACTGGTTAAGGATTATCAAAAATATCATAAGTTCAAGGGCAAAGTGTAAAGAAAATATGATTTTTAGGAATGTTTGTGAACATGAGATTTTATGTGTGTTTTATATTAATTTTATTAATAAAATTTTTTTGTTGCACAAAATTTTGTTTTTTTTTAAATTTATTTAGATTAGTTAAATGCTTTTTAGTAATGCTGTGAGAAATTCTTCTTTCATACATATCATTTACATTTTGATCAATTAGTTTCAATCTATAAATATTAGGAGACTTTTTATAATAATATTTGAACATTATATTAAAATTTTTAAGTTTATGTTCCAATACAGTTTTCTAAGCCTAATAGATCAATTTTTCAATATATTTGTAATAATACAAAAAAAGCATCATAAAAATCGGTTGAGAAATGGCTTAGATATAATAATTTACGACAACAGCCTTCATTTTTGTACTAAAACATTAAATAAGTCATTCCTTAAACCAGTGTAGTCGCTAAAAATAAATATAAACAAAGGTTTGTGACTTGGCTATGAAAAAACATAAATTTTTCATGTAATTCCCTCAATATACATAAGTATGTGTAAGTGTGCAATTTGTAAATAAAGATACATGTCTTCGCTATATTCCGTTTGAAACAAATTATAAATAAAGGTTTTTGTCTTCACTTTGTTGTGTTTCTATCCTTCACCAAACGCATGTATGTATGTGAGTAAATAGATGTACAAACATGCATGCAAATTTTTGCATTGATATGACATTTGAACTAAAACTTGTCAGTTTAGTGCGCGTTTTTATAGCAAGTGGTCGTGTGAGATTTGTGTTGTTTTAAAAATTTCATACAAATTTTGTAAAAATTAAAAAAATTACAAGAAATATAATTGTTTTATATAAATAAATCATGTTTTTCAATAAAACGTATGAAGAATGAGTGTTTTTTAACAATAGCTGCTGCTATTAAATGAAAGTGTTGGAAAAAATTTCCAACCAATTTTTTTTCTTTAAATTTGTTAAATTAGTTAATTTGTTGGTCATTAAGTAAAAAAGCTTTTAATAATTGTGAAAAATATGTAAAATGAATGTGTGTAGTGTTTTTTAATAAATATTTTAATGAGTTGGTGAAGTTATCAGAAAAGCCGGCACCAAGCAAAGACGTATTGGACAAGTGTACCCGAAGGGCTACAAACATAAGGTAAGTGACACAATTCAATACAATTTGGTTGTTATTTGGCCTATAAGGCTGGTGTTGTTCTATCTTTCAAGAGATGTTTTGCCAAAAAATAAAAAAATTTGACAGGTGAGCCTCCCACTGTGAGGGCTCAAAATTCTTTAATTAAAATTGTTGTTGTTGTAACAGTTCGACTGAGGCCGGTAGTTTTTACTTGGGATAAACTTTCGACAGATACAGCTTACGCTGGGGGAGAAAATTATTGGCCGGGTATGACTCGCGAAGATCCAATTGTCGTGGTAATGATTGTTATGTCATATATTCAGGCTTATTCTGACAAATAAATTCCATAAGAGTTTGTTTCCTTCTTAATACATAAGGCACGTAAAAGGGAAGAAACTCCCTGGCAAAATATTGGCAGGTGAGAGCCTCCCAGTATGTGGGCTCAAAATTTTATAAATAAAGTTGTTGTTGTAACAGTTTGACTGAGTTCGATAGTTTTTTCTTGGGATGAACTCACTGGCCGGGTATGACTCGCGAAGATCCAATTGTCGTGATAACGATTCTTATGTGTTAAAGATTGTAGCCTTTGGTTACATTATTATCTTTAAAAATATTCTCATATATTCAGGCTTACTTTGGCTAATAAATTTCCTAAGAGTTTTTTTCAATTCCGTGTACATAAGGAACGTTAAAGGGAACAAACTCCCTTGCAAAATATTGGCAGGTGAGAGCCTCCCACTATGAGGGCTCAAAAATCTTTAGTTAAAGTTGTTGTTGTAATAGTTCGACTGGCCGGGTATGACTCGCGAAGATCCAATTGTCCTGATAACGATTCTTATGTGTTAAAGATTGTAGCCTTTGGTCACATTATTATCCCTAAAAATATTCTCATATATTCAGGCTTACTTGCTAATAAATTCCCCAAGAGTTTGTTCCCATCCTTATACATAAGGCACGTAAAAGGAAACAAACTCCATGAGAATAATTATTCATAATCGGTCCAATTTACACAATTTGTAAACATTTTGTTGGGCATGGAACCAAATTTTATAATTTTTATTTAATAAGATTACCATCATTAGATCACTCTCATTTAATAAAATTCCAATTGGATAAGACCAAAACAAATATTTAATAGAATTCATAAATCTCATTATCATTTCCTTAAAAATTGACCTGCAACTAATATCCTTAAATATTTATTTAAATTTGAAAACATATTAAACATAATTTCATTCATAATACATAAATTAATAGAAAATAACATAAAAATAAATTTGTACTTTATTAATTAAAGCCCAAGCTCAGGCAAATAGAGAACATTTTTCACAAATAGGATGATCAGCATCACAGGAACCACTGAAAAGTAAATACAAATTTAACCTTTAATTGACATTCCGCTTAAGCAAATACTTACAATACAGTAACACATGAATTACAAATAAATTGTCCACACTCTGTGCAAGAAAATCCACATTCCTCACACAATGGCTTTTGGCAATTGGTGCAATCACTCTGAACATAAGTCTCACGATCACAACACTTAGCTTTGCGCCTTACCCATAGGAATTCATCTTCCAAATCTTCGGCTCCTTTGGCTGTTTCTATTTGACCATTACCAAATAAAACCACCATACTTGATACGGGTGTCTTTTTATGGCGATTTGGTTGTATATTATTATTGCCAACAGAGCGTGCGGCTTGGAACAATAGCTTGGTGGTTTTAGCTAAAGAGTTTTCATTAAAAATCAATAAAATACTTAGTACATAAATTCCTTTGATTCCATTTTCATAACTTACCATGTATTTCTTTCATTTTATTGGCATCATGAGAGTCCACAATTTTTTCATTAACATGCATTTTAGTTTGTAAAGTATAAGGCGATTCCTCGGAACGCATTCTTTTTAGGCTAACTCTTTGCATTTTAAGGGATTTATGTGAACTTATTAGAATTTTTTATGTATTTTTGTAAAATTTCTTGTGTAGATATACACTTTTTGAGAAGTTCACACAAAATGAAATTGTTTGTAAACAACACAGTTGTACAAAAAGTGGAGTCAATATTGCTAATAATAAGAATATCAGCTGTGTTTTTATTTTTATTTGGTATGAAATACACCTAGAGAATTTAAAGATTTATAATATAATCTTAAATATCTTCCGCATTATCTATACGGAATCAAAAACTTGATTTCTCAATATTGCTGTAAAATACCTTTCCACTTATGTGTAATATAATAATAATAAAAAATAATGACATAATTAGAATATAACAAAAATTTCATAAAACTTTCAAATTATTTCACAAATTAAAAATAAATTAAAAAAAGTGAAAAATTATTTGAAAAAATCTCGAAATCCGTTAAGGAGTTCCATATCTAGTCAGTTCTACTTTATTTCGAACTTGCATCGATGTTGTTGATCATTTGCATCAAATATATCAAAAAAGCAAAAGCTCGCCTATACACCACCTGGGACGCGTGAAGTTTATACTTTGATGTCACAATCGGTAATGAGTTGTACTTATATCACTTACTTTTCAATGACTTTTACTTACCGTCTGTATCACTTTTTATTACTCATATAATGACATACAATATAATCAGATATGATCTCGTCATAACAACTGTTTTTACACACACAGAAAGAAACTTGTTTTTTATATCCTACGCCACATTAGTGGGGAGGGTATATTGGGTTTGTGCTGATGTTTGCAACAGACAATAATATTGGTCCTATCGGCACAGAATTATTATCTGAGTCGATTTAGCTATGTCCCCCCTTGAAATCAAACTACAGGTCGCAATTTTCAAGATAATTCAATGAAATTTGTTACATGATATTTTATTGTCCCAGGGACGAAGATTAACAACGGTCCATTATTTCACCTAGCCCCCATATAACTGAACCCCCAGAATAGGGCTTGTAAATCTTGTAATCAAACTACAGATCGCAATATTGGAGATAATTCATTGAAATTTGGAACTGGATCTTTTATAGTACCGTAGACGAAGTCTATTTCACCTAGGCCCCTTACAACTGAACCCGCCAAATAGGACTTTTAAGTTTATAATTATGTTTAATATACTCTTATCTCGACAGAAATCTGCAAAACCAAGTTTTGTACTAGCCTTGATGACCCTCATTAATTATATAATTATAGGTCATCATCAAAATTTTATTTAAATATATTTTATAAATGGCTGAAGTATATCTGAGGACGGGTACAATTAAACTATGTGATTAATTATGAAAACTAAATCACATTTTATTCCTATACTGGTGTAGGGTATTTTATGGTCGGCCTCGCCCGACTTTAACCTCTTAATTATACCCTTCACCTTCGTGAGAAGGGTATATATAAGTTTGTCATTACGTTTGTAATTTCTATAATATAATTTTCCGACCCTATAAAGTATATATATTCTGGGTCCTTATAGATGGCGGAGCCGATTAAGCTATGTCCGTCTGTCTGTCCGTCTGTCTGTTGAAATCAGTTTTTAGAGGTCCCCAGATATCGGCTAGATACGAATCTTCAATAGTTCAGTTAGACATGCTTTCGAGAAGATCGCTATTTAAAATCAGCAAAATCGGTCTATAAATAACGGAGATATGAGCAAAAATCCGAGACAACCTCTGAAAATTTCATCAAAAAAGCCACATTTTTTCATGCTTTGTTAAAAAAGCAACAACAACACTATGAATTGGATGAAGATGTACATGTGCGTGTGGAGATGTATTTGGTTTTATTCAGCTGTGTATTTCGTTTGTATGTTTGGATGCTGTTCTGTTCCCACGAAGGTAAGTGGGTATAACAAGAACAAGGAGATAAAGCAGTAATATGTTGGTAATGCAGCTCATGTTTGTTTGAAGGCGGTAATACAGTTTGGCGGTGGTAATACAGTACAACGGTTAATATTTCTTTCTGCTACAGTTTATATTTGTTTGTGTGTGTTATGTGTGACATGTGTGCAGAGATACAAAATAAATAAAAACTGTTTTTTAAAACATACTTGGTGAAGGGTATATAATATAGAAATCTGAGTAGTTATTAAATAAAATAGAACAGCAAATTAAGGAACAAGTAAACCAGGTTCTTATTCTGTATAATACTTGTTTTCTTTTAAAAACAAAACTACATTTTTGAAAGTAGTTATTTAAGTAGTGATTTGTAAGCATGTATGATAAGTACTTGCTTCTAATGTTATCATTAGTGTTAAAATAATGAGTTCAAGTGCTATTGAGTATTCTAATTACTTTTCAATGCATGCGTTTGCTGGGTATGTACCTTAATTTTTGTTGTATCAAAAATTTACAAACATTGTCCCAAAAATTTTTATTACTCCCTAGTATAATTTTAAAATTTTAGAAATTTGATTCCTAATAAAATTTTAAAAAAGTCGTGTTTTTTTTTTTAAATCAGCTGTACTAAATTTATAACAACATAAATGTTGTAAATTTATATCCAATATATCTTGTCATAATTATAAACATACATCTATCAAATATATATTTATATTCTCAACAAAAAAAAAAAAACACATTTCTCACCCTATGAAAATCCCAAAAAAATAAACTTCAAAATTCACCAAAAAATGAAGAAAAAAAAAACTAAATTACTTATATTAATCAATTTAAAAATATGTATCTATATTTAGTAAATATACTATAGCCATAGTAAGCAATTACAATAAATTAACATATTTTATGATATTAAATCAACTGTGTAACACAGAGAATAGAATTTTTACGAGTGGTAAGGCTTCTTCATTTCAGATTTCGTGTATTTATTTCTTTTTTAATATACAAGATTATGAAGATGAGAATGTATACAGTATTAAACAAAAATATGTGTATATATGTCTATAAAAAAGATACATTTTTAAACTCTAATTTTAGTAAGCAAAGATACATAGATAGCAGAGTATTGAAATAGTTTTAATGCACCATAGATATCGGGACTCAAAATACATCCAAACACAAAATAAATATTTTGAATTTATACATTCTTACAACAACAATACAAACGAATCGAATCCAAACTATACAACAGACAGATAGCGAGACAAACTTACTGCACACATAGATACACATTTTAGTCTATATAAAAAAATTTATAAAAACAACAAATCACATAAACTAAAAAAAAAAAAACAAAAATAGAAGTGTTCTTTTTTTAAAAAAAGAAATTATATTATATTTGAAATGAAAATAAAAGAACCGCATTTTTATTCAGTGTCAACATAATGAGCATGTTTGAACGTCTGTCTAAATGCGCCCGTTCTTTTTACTTGTCCGTCCGTCCGTCCGTTCAACCAAGCAACCATCCATCTGTCTGTCTATCAGTGTCTCTCGAAATGTGTGTATTTTGTATGTTGTTGGAAAATATCACAAAAATATAAAGATACAACTAAATGCAAGAACATTTTTTTAACACCTAATATTTGAAGAGGATACATATTCAGCCGATACAGATACATTAACTAGAAATTATTGTATAATTAGAACGCGAACAAACAACAATACTATATAATACAATAAATTGTGTGGAATATGAAAGGAACTTAACGAATATTAAATGAGCTAAATTAAATACATTAACTAAATCCAATTACTATCAATTTTGTGTTATTTTTATAATCTTTTGTAATACAATATTTAAAATGTTATTATTATTTTTTTTGGTTTTGTTTAATTCCATAAGGGTAGCCTTAGATGTGGGTACTGCTCTAGTATGTTTTGTTATTTTAGTTCTGCTAATTCATTTTATTGAAATTTTGTTGTTTTCATTTTCAAAAAGTACGTATTTAATTAGGGCACAGTGGTCTATTTAGCTATGAAAATATTTCAATTATTTCACTGATTTAATTGTATTTTGGCACTCAAACAAGGAATGTATTTTCTCAAAAAAAAAAAGACTCACAAAAATTTTCTTGCAAAATACAAAGGAATTGCTAATTTACAGTGGTCATAGAAAATAAAAGGTTTTCTTAAAAATAGAGAAATTTTATTTGATTTATACCATACATTGTATACATCAGCTGGGAAATTATTTTCTTTTTTTAATTTTAACTATGATCACTAAAATGCACTAAACTGAAACCGTTTTGTCAAGATCCTAAAATAGATTTTTGTTTATAGTTTAATTGTTCGCCATTTTTTTAATAATTTTCTTGCAAATTTAAATTTGAAATATCTCTTCAAATGACATATTGTAAAAATACTAAAATAAACAGGACTTTTTTTTGAAAACGGTAGTATCATCGATGAGACTATCTTCAATTATCATGGATTTTCATCCTGATCATTCTGACTAACGACAGACAAAAAACATGTGTATGTAATTATCCTCAGCCATTTTTAATAATTTTTCTTGCAAATTCAAATTTAAAGTATCTCTTTGAGGTATACATTTTAAACTAAAAAGATCAGGGTTCTATAGTTGAAACGAAAAGTCGATTTTTCGACTTTTTTCGTTTAATTAAAAGTCGACTTTTAGACTATAAGTATTTTATAAATAGTCGACTTTTTCCGGCTTTTCGATTTTTTTGACTATTTTCGACTTTTTGATTTTTTCGACTTTTTGCTTTTTTCGACTTTTTTCAAGTATTTTTTGATTTTTTCGACTTTTTCCGACTTATCGACTTTTTTCGACTATTCGACTTTTTTCGACTTACCAACTTTTATTAACAAAGTCGACTTTTTTTACAGATGATTGTCGAGTTATCGACTTTTTTGGAACAAAATAGTCGACTTCGACTATTTGAGATTTTTCGACAAAAAGTCGATTGTTCGATTATTCGAAAGTCAAATTATAGGACCCTACAGACACCCTCTTTCTTGACAGATAATCTGCAGATCTGGCAGCCTCAATGAAAAATTTCAGCACTGATGTGCTGTATTTCTATTCAAAATCAATCTATAAAACATAGAATATTGAATAAGTTTGCCTCCTTGCAAATACACTAGGGGAAGTTTTTTGATTGTTTTTTTTTCTTTTTTTGAAAAACCTCTGCAAAGACCTGACCAGTTTAGGCATTGGATCTTCATAAGTGTTGATCGTAGAATAACATGTTAAGTCTTCTCAACACTGTCTGACAAGTTGTCTTTTTCTTGTCGTAAACTTTTAAGGATTTCTGCTGACATTTTAAACGGGTTGACCTCTGTCCTTTTAGGATCGTTGTCCTGCTTTTTTGGACGAAAACTTTTTTTATCTCTACACCACTTTCGATGGTCTTAGCATTTGACGTTCTTCCTCTACTTTCTGTTTTTTGCTTCTTTCTTGTTTTTAAATTTTGATCCTCGAGGATCACACAGACCTTTCGTCGATGAAGTATTAAATGCTTCTAACCTAATATTCATTATAATAATGATAATAATGAGGATTGGAAATCGTCGCTATTGTCCATCATAAAGGAAAACTTCAAAACTTCGCTGTGTCAACATTCAACGCCTGATATTTATACAAAACTTCATAACTTTATTGACGATCTTCAAAAATTTCTATATTTTGAGGTTCCAACTATATCAGCGACTAAATAAGCTTTGGCAAAAAAAAAAAACAAAAATCTTATATTCTATCTAACGATTCTCTTATGAACTCTACCAAATCTGGAAATTGAAGGATCAACTATAGTAGACATTGTCTCAGCTTTCGTAAAAAGTCAGAGATCATGTGATATACATATTCTATCTACACGATTTGATTATCATTAGAACTTAAATTTGTTTGTGATATTTTCCACTATAGTAGACACAAAGTGATCAAAGTTTTATAAAGTTTCTACAATCAAACCTTAGATATTGAATCTCAAAAACTTTTGGGGCAATTTCGGTATTGAAGACGGTTACGAAATTGCTAGTATAGTTTTTTTTTCAAACCAACATTGATTCGATAAGAAACAGGCAAAACAGATCATGTCCAAATTTTTAAATGATTTTGTAATAACCCGCATTACATTTGTGACAAGTGTTTAACCTAAGTAAATGTAAATTTTACACAAATGTAAATTTTAGACAATTACATTCTAGAGTTTTTATCTATTTAATATGCACCACCTCACCTGCCCGATTGTCTGATCACGGACTGTAGGGTACTCTTGCAAGGAAAATTCATTAAAATTTTGTATTGAAAACAACAAATCGTATTTATTGTATGAGTATGTATGTATATTCATTTCTGATAATTATGAAACAAACAACTTTAATTCTTCCCTGTGAAGAAGAGTCAATCAATTCCCACTCATGTGTTATTTTACTAAATAATTTATGTGAGTTTTTTACACTTAACATTTTTTTTAAAAAGGTATTTGCTTTTTTTCCCTAAATGTTTGTTTATCTTAGCGAACAACACCACAATAAAAAAATGTAAACAAAAGAAAAAAACTGAAATAATTTAAGAAAAAAAAACCGAAAAAAATGCCAAGGTCAGTAAACCTCCATGTGCTGCTTGCTCATCTTGTTCTTTTTTCAATGTGTATTTTGTATGAACAGTATGCAGTCAGTCAGTCATTTAGTCAGACAGCCTGATAGTCAGTCATTTAGTTAGTTAAAGTAGATTAACATAAAGTTGTATTCAAATTCTCTTAAGTTTCGTTGGTTTTTTTTTTAAATTTTATTTATTTATTTATTTATTTATTTATTTTATATCTAGAGATCGTATTCGTAATGCGGTTCTTACAGCAAAACAAAAAAAAAACGTAAAATGAAAACGAATCTTATTTTAATTTCTTAAGAAAAAATGTTTAACTGATATAACAGCATACAAAGCAAAAAACTACACCATTTTCAATTTCGCAAATATTTGCAAAATTTAAAAAAGAGGTTTTAAGTATTATTTATAAATCTATTTAGATCTTTAGTTCCTCAAATACGATATCTCCTCATTATAATCATAATTTGTCGGTAATGTAAAATCTCCCAAATTCGGTTGAACATTATTATGCGAGAGTTGACATAACTTCTTATGATCGTAGCTGATCATCCAAACTCGGTTAAGTATTATAGAAGTTTCTTAAGTGAAGCACTCAAAATCTTAACATATTGGTGTCTCAAAAGATGAAATATAAGACCCACACGATCTTAGGTTTAGCAAAAGAAACTTGATAAGTATTTGATGACTCTTATGTAAGAATCTCTCATCATAGTTTAAAAACTTCACATATTCTAACACAGTTTCAACAAAGTTTCCATGTTGATCAAATTTGCGATATACACGATCTTCGATTTTATACCTAATGCTATGTATACACGGTTGTTAGATCTTACAACGTTGGCAGTAAAAGGTGCAGAAAATATCTAAAAACAGTGTCAACTTACAAATTTTGTCTTGTAATATTGTAATGTTTTTTCTAACAACGTTGCAAAAATTGTAAGTTCGGACGATTCTTAGGCATTTTCTGAACATTTTACTGACAACGTTGTAAGATCTGACAACCGTGTTTAAGTTTAGGCAACATCTTCTTTAGTTGATAAATACTTCAATTTCCATAGGTTGCACTTTCAATAAACAGCTAGATCAAATATAAGATCTATAAAATTTATGCTTTATTTGCAGAAGCTTACTTGATCACTACCATTCAATGTTATGCGTGAGTTGACGTAACGTCAAATTTTTTTGAAGAATTCCATAAATTGCAGTCATTTAGGGGTCTTAATGAAAAACTCTACACATCGAGTATACCGAATATGCGACTAAACACAATTTTTTGTTTATTTTAATTTCGATCCTCTGAAATCGGCTAAATTCGGTTCAGAAGCTTGTTAAGATTATCGATCAAGAGTGGAAGTTACTCTTCATATCATTGAACAAAATCCAAAGATTTGTACTCTAAGATAAGTATATAACTATTACATAAATCATTTAACACTTACGTTCAAGAGCCTCTAGTAATCGTTGGTTCGTGTAAATAGAATATAAGATCTTACAGCTCATGTGAAAGTTTAGACAACGTCTACTATAGTTGATCCTTTAATTTCCAGATTATGGAGTCGTAATAAAACAGACGTTAGATCGAATATAAAGTTTTTATTTTTCTGCCAAAACTTCTTTGGTTGCTATCATGCGAGAATCGACTCAAAGTATACTATAGTTGAAACCTCAGAGTCTCGCAGTGATTTTGTTTTAAAACTATGGATCTTTCCTTCAAAATGTTTAATTTAATAAAAAATATCCAATATGCAAATGGTGTTGATGTAATATTATAAAGGAAATAAAGAGTTAAAAGTATTTTAAGTAATTAATTGTTTAAACTATCATATCAGCAACATCTACAACTACTTGCGAAAGTGCTTAAGAGATCAGACACCAAAAAAAAAAAACAACTTAAACTATAGCTCTCATAAAACCTCAAGAAGATAACAACAAAAGAAAAATAAAAACAAACAAATAAATGTTTGTTATGTTAATTAAAAATGATCGTAGGCATCATTCATTCATCCGTCCATTCATCGCATTATTAACTGTCAAAAGTTCAACAAGTTCAAAATCATTCCACAAAAAAGTCTATGAAATTGCTTAAAAGCACGTAAAAAAATTGCACAATTTTGGTTAAATACATTTTTCAATACGTCATACTTAAGCGCATGAATAAAGCCGGAATTATGTAAATTGTGTTTTTTATAAACGCACAGATACTTACTCTCGAACTCACACACACATACACACACACTGCAAGCTATTATGTGTCTGATAGTCTTTTTTTTGTAAAGCAAAATGAACAAAAACAAAACTTACGATTGCACACAGTGCGGATCGGAGTATTTAATGCGGGTTTTACCTTCTGGTTTTTATTTCGTTGTTGTTGTTTTTGACGCAATTTATTCGTGCGTATTCATTTATTATTTTGATTTCTTTGAAAAATGTAGGACAAACTAACATAAATTTTCTGTAATTTAAGAAAAAACCCAACAAATCTTGTTGAATGTTATTTGTTTAGTAATTTGTAATTCTTTTTCCTTTGATATAGTTAAAAAAATATGTAAGAATGCGAACATTATAGTGGTCTAATGATTTGATGATTAATAAGTGGTTGAATATAGCTTGTAGGTTACAGACAAATATATATGTACATTATTAAATTTACCCTTCTTAACTCTCTGTTTAACTTAGATGATCATAGATCCTTTCTAAATTATTGTATAATGATACATCTTATATGTACATACATATATAGAGATTATATCAAATGCAAATGGATCCAACAAATTTCTTTTAGCAATGATATGAAGATATTTTATTTTGCGAACATTTTCGTTTGATCGCAAATTATAAAACAACATTAGGTTTTCAGAAAGCCTAAGTTTGTTTGATCAGGAAACGGTTTTCGCAAAGTTCACTCATGTCTTTCATTACAAAGCGATCTTTTGGTCCCAAGTGATATATGTTAATAGTTTTGCTCTTTTACTATAGTTATTAGGTCTATATTCGCAATAAGTCAAGTTAAGCCAAGAGTTTCTAACCGATTGTTGATGAACTGATTCTTTTTAGTTACTGGTCTTTAGAGATGATCAGATCTCATCTCTGTAATTAACAACTCCTGCTTAAAGTAAATGGCTTCATTCGATCTTTTTATGGCAACATTAGGTTCTAATGAAGCCTACTTTTGACCAATCAAAAGTTTTCTAAAAGTTTTATGAGTGTAACCGATGCTTTTCGTCACAAAGGTGATCTATGACAATTACAGCAGTTTTCCTAAGTCTATATCTGGAAAAAGGTATAGTTATCGTACTTTAGAAACGATCAGTTCTTTTGCATAATATAAATGACATTATGTGGAAGGTGATCTTAAATATAAGATGTTTTAAAATATAAGATTACATTGTAGAAGATAATTTAATAAATTTGAATTGCAAGAAATGTAAATTGATCACTGAATACATCTCCGGTGACAATCGGCATTTTCAATGATACGACAGTAAGTTCTTTTCGATAGAACAATGGGACTTTTAATCAAATCAAAGGACCATCAATGAATTCGATCGCGATAAGACATCTAAATTGGGCTATTAAACTAGCAAACAAAATTTACTATTCAAAAACAACTTTCGAGGATTAATTTTAATGTAATTCCTAATCCTTCATTTTAAGATTGGCCAAAAAGATTAATAGGGTTTAAGACAATCTTCAAATAAATAGGCAATATAAACAATTATTCCTTTTCGGACCTACAATTGATCATTTTAACTGATATTTAATATTGTATGTATTTAAGAAAAAAAAATAACTTTTCAATCTAATAACCTGTCTTCTTTTCACTTAATAATTGGCTAGGATCCCTTTAAAAATTGATATTTTCAAGTGATATTTCTTTTGGAAAAAAGGACCAAACTCTAGGATGTAATGGCTTTTGCAACTCTATGCAGATCTGACCTATTATGAAAAGTTTAAATACATATATTTAATTTGGATATTTCATGGTCATTCCCAATTTAAATTCTTAAAATGTTCACAGAAGTAGACAATATAAGAAGAACTGTGTCTATGAAGAAAAGTAGGTTGGAGGGTATGCGTAAACACCATAAATCATGAATAATCACATTAAATTTGCCCCTCAATTTATGGAGACATGTATTCAATGTGTGTTTTATTTTTATATGTTTTTTTTTACAAAAGAATTTCATAGAAAAATACTTTTTTTGGAAGAGTGAATGTTATTTTTTTTTCAACATAATCAATTGTATTCATTTGGAAATTTTCTTAGAATACACCAATGATTTGTTTTTTCTTTTTCTTTTTTTTGCGAAATAATTATTAATGATGACAAATGTTTATGTTGAAGTGTGTTTTAATATAACTCTTCACTATTTCAGTACAATTTAGTTTTTAAGTGAAAAATTAAAACACCTATTTGTAATAAATTTATAGCAATTTAAATTTTTAAAAAAAGTAACGGAAATAACTAATTCAATTCGGCCGCTTTAGAAATCAATCATGATTGAATAAAGAAAAATATTTGTTCAATATTTTTTCTTCTTTAAGTTGCAGAAGCGAAAAGAAAGAAAAGCATTAACTATATATTTGTTTAGTTTGGATTTTATTAAAAAAAAATAACGAAAAAAAACAAATGAAATGTATTTTATAGTGTTTATCATAGACTGACGATAACAATAATAATAATAATGATGGCGTTGACGCTGCTGATCATTGAAAATCGACATGACTTTTTGTTATTATTTTTTCTATAATTTTAACGGCAAATTTATTGTTTTAGCATTAAAATTATATATTTTTCCCTTCTTTTCATGTTTTAGTTTATGTTTGATTTTTTTGTCGAACAAAAAAAAAGAGTATTAGACGATTTATGATAATTAGCAAATAACATCCATATACACATATTAACATTCACACATTTCTTCGCATTTATTAGGTATTTGTGTTGTTAGTTTTATTTTAATTTCTGTCCGTTGATAGATCCATGATGTATTTGTATTTAGTGATTTTTTTATTTATTTATTTAAATAAAATCTTTTTCTCATCTGTTTTTCTTGACATAAATTGGTCAATATGTACGTATTTCAAAATTCTAGATGTATAGATGTATATATACAAATATTTGTAAAATATTTTTAGATTTCATATATAGTCAATATTTAGATTTAATGTAATTCTGTTATTTCGTAACATAAACGAAACATGTCATTATATGAATGAAACAAAAACATAAAATAAATGATTTCCTTAATTTTATTAACGAAACTGTTTCATTATGTCGTATTAGTTTAAAGCTCTCTTAGAAATTTTTATAAACTATGTAGGCAGTATTCGGGTAATTATTTTACTTCAAAGGGCAGGTAAAGTCTTCGATATAGAATATATAATATTTATTTGTCAAATTAAGTTTAAAAATCTCTTATCTTAGAAATTTTTATAGACTATGTAGGCAGTATTCGGATATTTATGTTACCTCAGAGGCCCGAAAAGTCTTCGATGTAGAAGATATAATATTTATTTGTCGAATTAAGTTTAAAAATCTCTTATCTTAGAAATTTTTACAAACTATGTAAGCAGTATTCGGATAATTATGTTACTTCAGAGGCCCCGTAAAGTCTTCAATGTCTAACTACAATCAACTCTAAATCGCCGGTTATACTAACAAATTAAGATCAAACCTGCTTTCAAAGTCAAAAGAAACTGCTAAAAGGTCAGAAAAACTAAGTTATATTCCCTTAAAATATATGAATTTAAACTTCATGATCATCAGCGAAATACGCTGCCCATATATCAGAAAACGAAAATATTAGTATCGTTAAATACGCTATACAATAACCTATGAAAGACTATAAAGCTCTGATGTTAAAATTATCAAAAATATTTGAAAAAAAAAAATTATCTTAATAAACATTTGCGAATGAAGCTAGTGTGGACCAATGTGTGACTTTATAAACTTTAAAAACATATTCCAATGTGAAGATAATGTTAAACTATTTAAAGTCATACGATTGCAGATAATGTGGTGCTATGAATGAAAGTCCTACGATTCAAGCCAAACATTTAAGCTAATGAGAGATCAAAGACTTAATACATCTAAAGACTCAATAGATCCTAAGAGGGAAGTCAAAACAGAAAAGTACCCCTATATTACAACATGTATGGCTCTACAAGTGAAGCTTCTGTGGGTCTATAAAACTTTCATTAGAACAAAAATTGGTCTTTCTATAAATATTAATGAAGGTAATATGGGTCTTACGTTAAATTTATAGCATCAGACGTATATCATCCGGTTCTTGTTTAACGATTTTTTTTTCTCTTTTTGTCGGACAGTGTAATATGGTACGATTGAGGTAATTAAAACCCTATGTTTGAAACCCATATATGATTAAAGCTAATGTGAAATGAGGCCCTATAATTATAGAGTTTATGAAGGTCATCAAGGCAAGCATAGAACTTGGTTTTGCAGCTTTTTGTCGAGATACGAGTATATTAAACATAATTATGAACTTAAAAGCCCTATTCGGCGGGTTCAGTTTTATGGGGTCTAGGTGAAATAATGGACCTATGTTAACTATTATAAATAGGCCACGTCTACGGTACGATAAAAGATCAAGCGCCAAATTTCATTGAATTATCTTCAAAATTGCGACTTGTAATTTGATTACAAGGTTTACAAGCCCTACTCAAGGGTTCAGATGTATGGGGGCTAGGTGAAATAATGGACCGATCTTAACCATATTCAATAGGCTTTAACCCTAGGTCAATGGAAGATCATGTACCAAATTTCATTTAATTATTTTCTAGTTTGATTAAATGGACGGAGAGACAGACGGACATAGCTAAATCGACTGAGAAAATGATTGTGAGCTGTTTTGTATACTTAAAGATGGGCATAGACCAATATTATTGTGCCTTACAGACATCAGCACAAACCCAATATACACTCCCAACTGAAGTGGTGTAGGGTATAAACACAAGGAACTACAAACGTGTAGTTCTATACAAGAAACTACAAAAGTTATGATTACATAATATTCTTCTAAGAGTTTACCTTAATAACGCATTGGGGATTAAAAATATCCAATGCCTGTAAAGTGTACCACCTGTAGCGGTCACCTACAAATTGTGATAATAAGAGTTTTTTATATTACATACCTATTATATGAATATAATTTAATTATCTTAATATTTGTAGACACATTAAAAAGGGTTATGTATAATTTAAATCTGTTTTTCTATTAGGAACTTCAGGGTTATTATCCAACGATCTTATTTCCAAGAACTAAGATTTTGTAATTAATAAAATTAAGACTTGCCTCTCTTCTATACAAGGTTGTATTTATTAACATTCCAATTTGAATGAATGAATGAATGAATTGCGCCCCAAACAAAATAAAACAACAAATCGCGTCTAATTGCAATTGCCAATGCAAAATCGAATAATTTCTTATTAATACCAGTATCAATCAATAAAAAATTAACACACTCTGCCACTGCAAATGGGGAGTATGTAGATATTTATTTTATTGAAAATTAAAAAAAACATAAATTAGTTAAGTATTTTTAAATTAACGTACTCGTTTTGAACGTTTTTCTTTCATGCACGTATATACATACATATGTATGTTTGTATGTATAAACAAAAATTAATTTATTGTAGTAAACAAAAAATCAAACATCACTAGCTCTCAGTTCTCAGTTGACATGAGAATGTGTTTGCTCTCTTTTTCTCTTTTGTTATGGAAAATACAGTTTTTACCCTCTTTTTCGGAAAAAAGGCATTTTCTGATGTCGTACTACCATTTTATACAACTGTTCACACTAACTAACAGACACGATACTAGCAGCAGCGGCAGCTTGCTAAACATTAAAAACTCTTAAGAGAAAACAGAAGTAATTTACTATTTGAACGCTTACGACGACGAGCAAATTGCAACGCGCTTTTAAAAGAAATCAAACAAAAAAAGTTTTTTTTCTGAAATACGGTCGGTTTTTGTGTTAAACAAACACATTTTTTGTATTTATTTATTTTATACTTTGTGTTTGGCATATTGTTTAATTTTTACAAGATATTTTTTTTCTTGTTTTGTATCTGTTGTTTGGGATATTTTATCTTATAAAAAAAAGAATTCTTTTATAAATGAATTGAATGTGAATAAATAAAATAATATTAAAAATAGTGAAATAAAAGAAAATACAAAAGATGATATTCATTACAATTGTCTAGTTTATGGGCAAATAAATAAAAAAATGCTTTATGAAAAAAGAAGAGAAAAATAAGGCATAATAAGAAAGAATTTGTGTGTCTCTGTGTGTTAAGTTTACAAAATAACAACCACAATAATAACAAAAACAACAACAACAACTACTAAAATGAAGTAAATAAAAACAACAACATAGTAGATGAAAAGAGAGTGTAATTGAAGTTTTAAACGAGTACTACAGTGACAACAACAATAACAACAACAACAGCAATAATACCATGCATTTTTTTATATAAAACTTGAAGAAGTAAAAATTATAATAGTGAAATTGTAACCAATTGCAAAACAATGGAATTTTGAAGTACCTACAACATAACAAGTATAAAATGAAGTGCTAGTAGACTTAAAGACTTGAATAAAAATATTAAAAGAAAAATTTGTTTTTATATAATTTATGTTTGTTTTTAAGCAACAGCAAAAGAAGACGAAGAAGAAAAAGTAATAAGAAAATGCCAACAACAAGAAAATTCGAAAAAGAAAAAAAAATATGCAAACAATGCATTTTACTTACACTCAACGAAATATATTTAAAGTTTTACTCATGCTGGTTTTCCTCGTAAAAAGTTTCATATTCAAATTAGTTGTAAAAATACAAGTTGATATCTAAAATGAATTTAAATTATAGTTTTTAATAAACTTATTTTACATATGTATAATTTAGATGATTAATTAATTACTTAGTTGGAAAAATACAATAGAAAACTATTACTTGGGTATACATATATAAAAAGTGTTCAAGTTTATTGCACTACAATATAATGGAAATGAACTCTTACATTGTTTAAACAAATGTTTAATCAATTAATATAATAAAAGGCAATTGAATACAATTTTGAAAATAACGATATAAAGTGCAAATACACCTAGACCACTATTGGGCCGCCTTCATGTTTACGATTGAAAGACTATAGGAATCTTCTTTATTAAGGCTAATGTTGAACTACATATAAGACTTACGAATAAATCTATTATGGGGCTCTACAAAGACTAACAAATGAGACTAATTTTAGATTATATTAAAACCTACGAATAAAGATATATTAAGACATATAAAGATGATTGAAGTCGATATTGGATTTTGTAGAGATCGAAATGTGGAACTAAAAAAAAACTTATGAATGAAATTATTCTAAAAAGCCTTATAATTGCAACTATTTCTTTACTATCCCAGTAAAATATTTTTAGATTTTGATAATGAGTATTGTAGGATATGTAGTTATTTCATACATTACTTGGTAATGAGTTCTCGTTATCAAAAAAAATAAATAAATTTTTTTGAATGGAATTTGTAGTCAATTGTCTTTAGTGTATGTCTAATAAGGAATTAGTTATTGTTTCTAACCCTAGTCGATTTTAAAAGTTTTTTCAAGAAATGTTGATATTTACACTTATGTGAAAACCATTCCAGAATGAATGATAAAACTATTTTTTAATGGTACATTGAGTAAGAGAATAGAATAGCAAACATGAAAAATAACTGTAAAACCAGTTTTAAATCCGGAAAAGTTGGGTAAGCAGATTTGTAACTAGTTATTTTTTGGTCATCGTCGAACAAAAATAAGTAGTTATTCACCCAAAAAGTAACTACTTACACTTTTCTCCAATATTACTTGCCTACTTACCGGGTATGTAAAGATTTTGCTGGGTTACTAGATAAAACTATAACAATCACGAAAAACATCAAATAACTATAGGTGCGAAAAAAAATCGTAAATATTCCTTAAAATTAATAATTAATGTTTCCTCCTCTATTTTTATCACTTCTTTGAATTTACTTGAATTTACAATTTTTTTTCAATTTCCGGGGAAATATTTGCCCATTCTGTCCGAATCTCATTTTTCAATTCATTTACTCCTGAAAATTGTTTACCATTAGCATAAACTTTACGTGCCAGAATGCCCCACAAATTCTCTATAGGGTTTAAATCAGGACTTCACGACTTGGCCAGTTCAGAGCCTTAATATTTTTTGATCTGAGCAACTCTTTTGTTGAACGGGATATGTGAATGGCTGCAGTATCAGGTTGGAAATTTAAATCATTACCCATTAAATCTTCCCCAAGTTCAATCAACGAAATTTCCAGCATTTCAATATAATTTTCGCAGGACATTCTTATAGAAATCCATGCCAAAGGGAGCTTCCCTTTGATTGAAAAGCCTTTCCAAATCATCAAAGATCTTCTACCAAAATTTCTACTCATTCGAACCTTTTTCTCCTTTTGTAAATCATGCTAGTAATACTGGAAACAATCAGGACAAGTTAATTTCCTTCTCATCACTTAAAAAAAACTTTTTTCCACTTATCGCCAAAATCCATATAGTTTTTTGCCCACAAAAGTAGTTTTTCTTTATGTTCTTTTGAAAGTGCTAGGCGCGCCATCCTCTTTGTGTATTTAAAGCTCTGAGCCATAATTTTCCTTTAATTTTAAAAAGTTGTTTACAACATTAAAAGATCTTCCAATCTTTTTATTTGCAATTTAGCGATTTGAAAGATTTTTATCTTTATGAGCCGATATTTTTTCACGTTCTTCGCCTGACATTTCAGAAAAATATCTAAAGTTTTTAATCCTTTAAGAAATAAGTATTAAATACAGCAAAAATATAATTTTACCTGCACTCCAATACAGAATCGTTCAGCTTTAAATTGAGTATATATGTAAAGAAATACGATTAAAGCCAATATTGGTTTTGTAATAGTTATAATACGGAATTAATAAAATCGTATCAGTCTATATAAAGATCTATGAAACTGTAGTCAATATTGATCAATATAAGATATAACAATCAGTCTACTTAAGTTATAGTGGTTCTAAATAAAGAGGCAGTAATAAATCTTTATAAAGGCTAATGATTAAAGCCCTATAAAATCTTACAAATTAGCGGAAAGTTGTATAAACAGATTGGGGACTTTTCCTAAAAGATTTTTTTCGACAGCAACACTTTAGGTAAAAGTAATCACATTGGAATCTTTTATGACTACAAAGGTTATAAACCAATTAAAAATAAATCAGCATAGTATAACTTTAAATTTATTTCGCCGAGTGTAAATAAGAAAAATATTTTCTCATTACTATTGTAATTAAACATCATTATTGTGTTATTTTAGAAAAAGAAATAATTAAAAGAAAAAGAAAATTATGAAAAATTTCTGTGTTGAGAAATATGTATATTAAAAACAAAAGTTTTAATCAGTGATTGCAGAGAAGAAAAACAAAAAAAATATATATATATAAAAATTATGAATGAATTTTTAAATACAACAACAATGACACACTATAACAATAACAAAATGTGTAAATATACTACAATAACAAATAATAACAATAAAACCCATAGTCATCACTACAACATGAGACTACCAAAAGGAATAGGAGGATTATCTCATCATTTATTATTTGTCGTATTCATAATAATGATACAACAAATACAGTTTTTCCCCGGCTGCTCAGCTTTAGTTTTTATGATGACACCACCATCACTTACTGACAACATAGCAGCTGCTACTGTACCAGAAAATTCACAGATTTTGACAGCTATGACACAGACAAACATGAACTTAACTACCGATACGGCAGCGTCGCCGTCGGCAGTGACAACAGCCATAACGTCCACCCCAATTTCAACGAATTCACCACCCCAACGTCGTCCACCACCACGTGTTGTTCTCAATAAGTGCTGTTTGTTTGGTGAATATTTAGATAAATCAAAGACTTGTGTGGCGGGTAGTTCAGAACTTTGGATACCTTTGATTTATCTAATAAATCGTAAAAAACATCATGAACCTCCAGGTACAGCTCCGAAATTTATCACCTTTGAAGATAATATATTTCCTATAAGTCGTGCCCGCAACATTAATGAGATTGTAAGAAATTCCACTGAGGATGAGGTGACCTGCACTGTGGAGGATTTAGAATTGATAACGGGTAATCATAATATAGTACTATTTTCCAATGGTTCTTTATTCTTGCCCGAAAGAGCCATATCATTGCCACCCTCACGTTATTGTGTAGATCAACAAGCAGCCTTGGTATGCTTTCCAAAATCGAAGGAAACTCTTCCTACGCTTAAGCTTAAGAAGTGTTGTGGTCAACATGGAGCCTATGATGATGAAATGAAAAAATGTCATATAGATGCTGGACATAAAAGGAAATTAAGTATTACCCATTTGGAAGAAAATGAATATCAAACCATTTATGGTTTTCCACAATGCAAGACGGGATCAACAACATTTGCTATAGCGGGCGACTGGGAAGCTTCTCAATTGTACGCGGAATCAGGACATTTACACTTGCCCACGCACAAATTGAATCTTTCGTCTAGTGATTATTGTTTGGAATATTTACGCACAAATAATGGATCTTCCGATTCCTTAAAAATATTTGCTTGTTTACATCATTTTGGGCCAGAGGATGAATATGGCACCAATGATTCTAATAGAAGACAAAATGCAGCTTTAAGTTTTGGTCTAGTCATATCAGTGGTGTTTTTAGCAGCCACCTTGGTGGCTAGTTACTTAATGCCTTCGGTACATCATGTTCTACACTGGAGATGTCAAATTTATTACGTATTTTGCCTATTCATAGCAGAGCTGCTGTTCTCCTGGATTCAATTGTCCAAGACTATGGTTTTACATGAGGGTCTTTGCAATTTGGTGGCCAGTGCTATGCACTTTTTCTTTCTGTCTGCCTTTTTCTGGCTTAACACTATGTGTTTCAATATCTGGTGGACATTTAGAGATTTCCGTCCAAGCTCTTTGGAACGTAATCAAGAACTAATAAGACTGCGTCTGTACTCAGCATATGCCTGGGGTATACCACTACTTATAGCCACCATAGCGGCCTGTGTTAATCTTATACCAGAGTCTTCCCTTTTGAGACCGGGTTTCGGTGAAAGCAATTGCTGGTTTAGCGGTGAACGTTTATCAATATTTGCCTATTTCTTTGGACCCATAGGCATACTCTTAACCGTCAATATAATGCTGTTCGTCTCGACCACACATCAATTGACCTGTGGTCTTTGGAAGCGTGATGATGTCAAATCAACTACAGAAAAAACTGCCTTAGGAAAGGTGTGCCTCAAGTTGGTGGTAGTCATGGGTGTAACCTGGATTGTTGATGTTTTATCATGGATTGTGGGTGGTCCACAGTGTTGGTGGTTTGTCACCGATTTCATTAACGCCATACAAGGTGTTTTCATTTTCCTAGTGGTTGGCTGTCAGCCACAAGTTTGGGCCGCATGTAAACGTTTCTGTTGCCCTCGTTCGCGTGGAGAAATAACAAATACCACAAATGGCGTACAGCATTCTTCATCTTCGCAAGGTTTACCATCTATGGCTGCATGTGGTGGCGAAATAACACAAAACACTTCAGTGGCTAATACCACAATGAATGGAGGAGTACACAACACTTCATCTATAGCGAAAATTCCCATGGAGACTGTGTGCTAACAAAGCAATGGTAAGTTTTTTTCGTTCTCTGATATTTTATATTTATTTGTTTTTCATTTAAAATTGTTTTTCTTTTTCTTTAAATATTTATTATTACAATCTTGAAACTATTTTCGCTGAAAGTAACATAAAATTGTGTTTATATGTAAAAAGTTGTTCGCTAATGCTTTAGACCATAATGATTTTTTAAAATTCTTAAAAGTGTGTCTAATGTGCATTAGTAAGCGTTGAAATATTGATGACTATTTGTGTTAAGATGTAGCCGAATAAATATTACTTTTGATATAAAATCTTTTTTTTTGATTAATGTTCGCTAAAATGTTAATGGCAATTTGTAAAAGTAGCATATGGGGTTCAACAATCTAATTTATTTATATTTTTTTACATTATCACGCCTTTATAATGGCCCTTTTAAATAGATTGTGTGAGGTATTTTACACATATTGGAAGATTATTAGAGATTTAATCCTTTAAATCTTGCACACCTCTCGATCGTTTACATTTTAATCTGTTGTAAAGATTAAATATCCTGAAACGTGATATTTTTAAAATAAAACTTCCTTAGGTTGATCAGTAGCTGATATTTAGGCGGTGTTTACAAATTATTTTTTAAACACATACTTAAATAAATCACATTTTACTTATTGTTTTTTTTTCTCTATGAGCACGATCAGGCCTAATCATGATTAAACATATTTTAGAAAAAATTTTTGGGTGTAAAAATTTTGGAAAAAAGGTGTTTGTAAATGATTTTGTTTTATGTGGGAATAAGAGGTTAGAATTTTTTTTTTTTTTTTTTGCAAGTAATGTACATTAAACCGAATTTTTCAAACCTGAAGCAGATCAGTTTTATTACTTGATTCACTAATTAGAATGGAAATAAAAGTGAACTACAGAGTTGTGTGTAATACGGCAATCGTTTGAAACCATCTCAGCCACTCAAAAAGTGGTGTTATATAAATCCTTTAATAAATCATATGTCATTACAATAATCATCTTATAGTGAAGTGTAAAGTTCTTTATAATGTTTACCTTTGGTCATGCGTCTCTCAATCGATGGTACTCTAATATTTTCAATCTGATATCTACAAAGTTTGAAAAACAGTCCAGTTGAAATCATTAGTTGTATTGAAACAATCCAGAGAATTCCATAATTTTTAATGGATGATCACTCAGTGTACAAGTTTGTAAATTTTATTTTGTTCTCGACCCAGTCGGCAAACGCCATTTTTCAGGAGGTCTCTGAAAATCTCACTCTATAACTGGTAAGCGAAACTCTGCTTTGAAATTTAATTCTCACGTAGGGCTTCTGCCAATCGTTACTGTTTTCATGTCATCACTTGAATATTGACATCTTGAAGATTCGTCCTCCACTTCGCATATTCTAAGCAACCGTTTTACTGGTATTCCCATCATTAATTATATCTCTTTTTTGTCATTCAAGTTAAAAATTTGTAGTTTTTTGATACTGCTAATTAAAATGCTTTTCTTTCGTTATCGTTTAAATCATTAGTAGTATTAGAACATTCCAGAGAATTTCATAATTTTTAATGGGTGATTATAAAGTGTGCGGATTCGTTAATTTTATTTTGTTCTCGGACCTTTTTTCGGGAGGTCTGAGGAAATCTCACTCTATAACTAGTTAGCGAAACTATGCTTTGAAATTTAATTCTCTGCTAAGGCTTCTGGCGATCGTTACTGTTTTTTAAGGAAGTCTCTGGAAATCTCACTCTATAACTAGTTACTGTTTTGCAGTTTTACCAGACCATCTGGTATTGGAACACCATACAACAAGATCCACCAAAAAAAAAAAAAAGACTAAAACTTTGCCCAATTTCTTTCTATTGAGCGATAGAAATCATTAGGTAATCTTACTTTACAAAAAAAACTAGAAAATTGATCTTCTAAAGAGGAACCAATCCAAACTCTAATTAATAATCAGATAAGTTAATCTAAAAATAAATTGATTCTGATGTTAATCCCCATTGATGGATTAAACTTCGCAGTGTTGCCATACAAAACGTCACTGTTTGTTATCAAAACAATGCATATTTTATAAAAAAGAAGAAGACATTTATAAATGTAATATGAAAAATTAATGAAAACTTAAATTTAAAATAAAAAACTATATTGTAAAGTCCCTATAATTTAAACTAATCGATAAATCAATCATTTTAATGTTACTTTTAGCAATAATTCTATATTTTTTGCATCAGCTGTTTACATTTTTACATTTCTTGCTTAAGTTTAAACCATCTTCATTGGGCGTTTAAGCTAGCAAACAAAATTAACCAATTGAGTACTCAAATCTACTCTCGAGTATTAATTTTAATTCAATCTCATTAGGGTCCAAATGATTGACCCTAATAAGATTTTTGACAACCTATTAACATAATTGGTCTTTCTTACTTTTAATGTTTATTTTTTGTATTTTGCTTCTGCAAGTTGACTTTGACACTGACATCATTGAAAAAAAGGGTTCCTCTAGTCCTCATTTTTATTTTTAAATCCATTTTTTTTGGGAAAAACTTTCGGCTGATATAGCTGTTGTTGAGTTGACAATCTTTGATCGATTGGTCATTAATTCGTTCGTTGTGAGAATGAAAGTATAACTTTTGCTTACAAAATAAAACTTCGTGTTTACATCTATAATTTGGCAATGTTAAGAAGGAGTCTTAAGATGCAATGAACATTTTGCTTAACTTTTTCTATGCCTACTCTTTAGATTACTTGGGGACGGTAAAGTATGGACTGTCCTTTACAAAGGACGTAAAGTACATTCGTGATGAAAGACGAATTAGTGCCAAACAGGTTGATTGACATTAATAGAAATTACTGTCAACTTCGAATGAATTGACTCATTGCCGAACTGCTGAGAAGTAGCTTAATAAAAATCTAAACCAGTTTAACCATATTGTCCATACATACTAAATATTAAATTACTTTGATAAACAAAACCAAACGTTATCTAGCATAAATAAACATTTCTCTAAATGGCTTATTCAAACTTTAACAAATTTTATAATGTTAATGGGAAAAAACTTTAATGTTTAAACCAAAATAGAATGAAATTTCGCAGCTTGATAATTAATGATTCATATGAAATTTTTTAATAAAAAAGAATTACAACTACGTGTGTATATGTATGCTTTAAAATCCTCTGTTAATTTAAAAAAAAAAAACAAAAAGATTTATTAAAATAATGAAACAACCAAAATATTGTAGACCCAGTCTTATACATTTTCTATTAAGTACTTTTTGCGTATAAACACATTCAATTTCTAAACAATTTCTTTTCACAGTTCAAAATTTTCATTTTGTAAAAGTTTTTGAGACCATGAAAAAAAACTACAATAGAATAGGCTAAACAAGCCAAGTGACTGACAGCTAGAGAAAAATAAAGACCATTTATAAAAATTTTTAATGCATTTATAAATATTTACTTGGGCTTTTTACACTAATGTCTTGTGTACTTTACTTATTTTCACCAAATGAAGAAAACACTATATATTTTCACTACATTTGTATCTATAGTAAGTAGTATCTATGTATGTATCTATGAAAGTTTTGTTTAGAATAAGAGAAAATAAATAAATATTTTCCAATCTAATAGTTTGCATACAAGTCTTGAGTCCATTTCTCTACTACAACTACTATGAGTACCACGGGTACAAGTCCATGTATTATTATCATTATCTTAGCACTTTGATATAAATATTGTACACTAATGTTCAATAATGCCATTATTTATGGTTTATTTTTATACATCTATAAGCAATTTAGATTTTTTCTTATTTTGCTGTTTTTCTCTCTTACGTTTACAATTCTTTTTTTTTATACCCTTCACCTTCGTGAGAAGGGTATATATAAATTTGTCATTCCGTTTGTAATTTCTATAATATAATTTTCCGATTCTATAAAGTATATATATTCTGGATCCTTATAGATAGCGGAGTCGATTAAGCCATGTCCGTCTGTCTGTCCGTCAGTCTGTCTGTTGAAATCAGTTTTTAGAGGTCCCCAGATATCGGCGAGATACGAATCTTCAATAATTCAGTTAGACATGCTTTCGAGAAGATCGCTATTTAAAATCAGCAAAATAAATAACGGAGATATGAGCAAAAATCCAAGACTACCTCTGAAAATTTCATCAAAAAAGCCACGTTTTTTTCATGCTTTGTTAAAAAAGCAACAACAACATTGTGAATTGGATAAAGATGTACATGTGCGTGTGGAGATGTATTTGGTTTTATTCAGCTGTGTATTTTTTTTTGTAAGTTTGGATGCTGTTCTGTTCTCACGAAGGAAAGTGGTTAAAACAAGAACAAGGAGATAAAGCAGTAATATGTTGGTAGTACAGCTCATATTTGTTTGAGGGTGGTAATACAGTTTGACGGTGGTATTACAGTACAACGGTTAATATTTCTTTCTGCTACAGTTTATATTTGTTTGTGTGTATGTATGTTATGTGTGACATGTGTGCAGAGATACAAAATAAATAAAAACTGTTTTGTAAAAGATACTCGCTGAAGGGTATATAAGATTCGGCACAGCCGAATATAGAAATATTACTTGTTTTTGTTTATTTTTGTGTTTTTATTTCTCAACATCAAAGCGTATAACTGCAGTATAAAACAGACAACTATAATTGTAAACGCAAAAAAAAAAAAACAAAACTTAATAATGTTTCCTGTTTTGTTTCATTTTCTTTTAGAGTTTTTCTTTACAACAATTCATTTGACAGCTCAAAACAATCCCTTTTTCTTAGCTTCACATTACACAGTGGGTTAAGTGACACCTACTTGTTGTTGGGTTTTTAAAACAATACAAAGTATTTTACTATTTATAAATATGTATGTACATACATTTTGGATTATTTTAGTTTTAGATTACAGGAAATTGTTATTTGAGTAGTTGTTATTACTGTTATTAAATTTTAGGAGAAATAATTTTAATTGAAAGTAATTTTTGTATTCATGTTAAAAACAGGTGTTGTCATGTTATGGGAGGATTAGGAAATGTGATAGTTATAAAGTTGAAGCTGTAAAATTTCACATCAAACCTGTTCCGAGTGGAACCTTTTTAAGATACATATTTCTTCATAGTATAGTCAATATTTCATTGACAAGCCACTAGGCTAGAGGCCATAGACTAGTTACTAGACTAGTAAATAGAGTGTTCAAGGACTTTTGAAAAGCCTAGATATAATGACTAGTCAATAGACTATTCCATAGAGTACTTATAGACTACTTTATAGACTAACTCGTAGTTTAGTCAATACACAAATCCATAGAAAAGTCAACAGACTCATCCATAGATATGGATTAATCTATGTCTATAGACCAACCCATAGATTAAGCGATATACTAATCAATAGACTAGTTAAGCGATTCATCCTTTGATTAATTCAAAGATTAATCGATAGACTAATCAATAGACTAGTTAAGCGGCTCATTAATCCAAAGATTATTCGATACACTAATTCATAGAAAAGTTAATAGACTCACCCATAGTCCATAAAAAGTCAAAACCACTTGGCCATAGACTTGTCAATAGGCTATTCCATAGACTAGTTAAAGGAATAGTCCATAGACTAGTTATCTATTAATTAATTCATTAGGCTACTCAATAGACTAGGTAAAAGACTAGTCCATAGACAAGTCCAAAAAATAGTCCACAGACTAGTACAAAGAGTAATCCACAGAAAAGTCTAAAATATCATCAGTCTATCATCAATCAATCGACTAGTTAATACACTAGTCCATAGACTTCAAAATTTATCAGTCAATAAACAAATTAGATTATTCAAAAGACTAGTCTCCATATGACTTGTCAAAATACTAGTTAATTGACTATTCAACTGACTAGTAAATATACTAATTAATAAACTAGTTAATATACTTCTGTTACTGTCGAAATAAAATATTTAAAGATATCAAAAGAAAAATCATACCTTACCCTTGGGTACCAGTCCCTCTATACTTACTTCTCTGTATATCATACAATTTCTGAAGACACAAACTTTTTGCCGAATTTGCACAATTTCCAAATGAGTAAATTTCATTCGAATTTAACATATTGTTTATAAAACAATTATAAACTAATTTAAAACTATTCCCTATATTGGAGGACTGTTGAAAGTATCAAATTTCTCAAGATAAGATTATTAGTTACTTATGTACGACTTTTCGCTACTACTGTGAAATTATTTAATCCCTAAATCAGCTTATTGGCAAATTATAATTAAATATGTTGAAATTTAAGGAAATTAGATATTTATCAAGATTATTTATAAGAAATTTTACATAAATATTTTAAATTAAATAAGTCTTCAAAAACACTAAAGCCAGAGGTTCACACTAAGCGTCTTCGCGTCAAAGCATTACGCGCTATTTATACCTTCTTCGCGTTCTACGCTTCAATATACTTGCGACGCTTTTTAAGCGTAAATTTTTTGTTTCTTTTTTAACTTTGCATTTTTCTACAGCTTTTATTTATTTTCATCATTAAACTTATTTTATTTTATTTTATTAAAATTGATAAATACTCATTAAATAAACAACATAAAATGTCAAAATCAGCTGACATGTTCGTGCGCCGCTTGTGACGCTTATAAAAGTAGAAAGTAGATCTACTTTAAGCATTCTACGCGTCAAGGCTTTTGTGCTTGTAACTTTCAGCATACTACTTATTTGATAGACGCAAAGAATGCTAGAAAGCGTAGAACGCGTGATGTGGACCTCCAGCTTAAGCGTGATATGATTGAGCCTCTTTAAAAGGTTAAATCTTTCTTCAACAGAGAAATAAGTAAATTTAAGAGTTATTAAAAACTTTTAAGTCTCTAAATAAATTTCCCTTAGTGCATTCACTAAATCAAGTTGCGACCCAGAAAGGTCATCAAAATATAAATAACAACACTATTAAATATAAAGTATAGTCGGGCATGGCCGACCATATAATACCCTACACCATGAGTATATTTTTATAATTTTTACTTTTTATAAAGAAACTTTTATGTTGAATATTATTCCAAAATATTTAAGCAATTTATTGATAAAAAAACTAAAATTTCTAAATGAGCTTTATATAGGACAAATATGGGCCGATCCTCGGTAAATTTGGGAAAAGGATATATTTTTAAATAACAGTTAGTTTTGTTGAGTTTCATTGCGATACAAATGGTTACAAGTCAATTTTAGTCGTTTAAGACATTTTTTGAGGGGGGGTTTATATGGGGGCTAGGGTCAAAGAAGTACCGATCCTTACGAAAATCTGCAGTGTCATTTATACTTATATAAAACTTATACTTATATAAAACTTATTATTGTATGGGGGCTAGGTGAAATAATGGACCGATTTCAACCATTTTCAATAGGCTTCGTCCCTGTGCCAAAAAACATGCTTGGTCCAAATTTCATCAAATTATCTTGAAAATTACGGCCTGTACCTTGCGCACAAGGTTTACATGGACAGTCAGCCAGCCGGACAGACGGACGGACATGTCTTAATCGACTCAAAAAATGATTCTGAATCGATCGGTATACTTTAAGGTGGATATTGGGCCAATATTTTTGTATGTTACAAACATCAGCACAAACGTATAATACCCTCCCCACTATAGTGGTGTAGGGTATAATAAAAACTATCAAGCAGCTTCTTTAAAACGCCTACAGCATTAAATTAAGTGTTACATTTCAACATTAAATAGCACTAATGTATTTTAAATGTTTTGTCATTATGTATTTGACCCATAGTGCAGTTTCTATCGCTGTTTTTATACTACCAATAACATTTATTTAATGTATGCAATATACAACTATTTATTTAGAAAAAAAGCACTTAACGAAAAACTTATCTCTTTCTTTTTTATTATAGTTTTAAACATAAATAATTTCTGAAAATTTTTCTTAATGCGAAAGTGTTAAATGTTTGTTTGTAAGATTTGTGTGTGTATGTGCTCATTTTAACGCACTCAAACAAAAGATGGTCATCCCAAATAATAGTTTTGTTTGTGCCGTTTTATAACTGGCGCTAATTTCAAAAGTAATTAGCGCATTATGCCAACAACAAAATACTGTTTATAAATGGTCTGTTTTTGTTTTTTCTTCTTCTAAGATCTACAAATGAGTTAACCGTAATTTCTTTTGTTTTTACAAAAATTTCTGTTTTTCTTATGAACATTTTTTTTATTTACATTAACTTATGAACTCTTTTTACGCGTTTTGCATTTCTGTTGTTGTTGTTTTTTTTTTTGTATATTTGTATCTTTATTTTCTATTTTGTTTGTGAAATAAAAACAACAATAATAATATAACAATAAAAAAACAAGTATAAAAGTGTGTTGTAGTTAGAAGATCATAAAAACTGAAACAAAACTAAACCAAATGTTAAAAAAGATCAATTGCTACATATGATATATACAAACATATGTTTATACCTGAAATAAAATAAAATACATATTTAAAGTACTTATTTTACTTTTACTTAATGTACACGCGTACTTTGTATTACAAAAATTTTACATAGAGTTGCCGGACCAATAGATTTGATTTTTTTTATAAATTTGCAACATAAAAAACATTTGCTATATTCCGGTAATATTTTCTACAATCCGATAATATTTTTATCATATTTAGTGCCTTTAACGCATTAAAAGTATTACACAGGTTAAGACAAAGCTGCCACGAGATCAAATGTTAAACCTTTATTTTAATAGAAATAGAAATGTCTTCTCGCTGGTATAACGTAGTTTTTTGCTCTTTTAGGACACGATATCTCTATTCTCATATATCAGGTTATTTAAGACATTTTTAAAATGATCCTTTGTATGTTTGGTTTTCATTTTTGAATGTTTATCCTTAGTTAACACAATTTCTCACTAATTTTTGCTACTAATCCTAGAACAGATTTTCGTAATCAAACTCTATAAGAGAGGTCTTATTGATCTCACTTTTCTGTGCTAACCGTCTGAGTAATTCCATTCTAAATTAATTAAAACTGATTTTATATCAATTACTAGCTATACCCAGTGTGCTTCGCTACCGTAAAAGCAAAATAATGAAAAATCCGACTTAATAATTTTGAAGATTCTAACTGTTCCAGATGTATAATTTCTTACAATTCGCTAATTTTTCTGGATGTTTATTAAGATTTTAATGTAATCGATGGAAAATTTTTAAAAATCTTATAGTTTCTAAGAAAAACGAAATTTTGTATTTAATTCATATAGTAAGTTCCAAGATCCCTTTGAAAGTCCAACCGTTATACTCTAAATGTTTATACGAATGTCAAAGTTCTTCGTGTAAAATATGAAGATTCTAGCTCTAATTGTTTTGCAGATATACAAATAAAGTTCTTCTTGCAAAATTTGAAGAATCATGTTCTATTAGTTTCCCAGATAAACGAAATTTTGTATTTAATTAGTCTAAGTTCTTCAATTGCAAAATTTGCAAAATTCGAAGAATTTAGTTTAATTAGTTTTGCAGATAAACGAATTTGTGTATTTTATTATTATGGGAGGTACCACGCCCCCTAATGGTAATCCGCCCACTTTTTGTTATAGATAATCATATTGATATGGGCGTGGCATTTCGCCCACCTGAAATTTCAAAATAAAAAGTAGCCTATTGTTCCTTCCAGATACAGAGGAATACACAGAGAAAATTTCAAGAAGATCGGTTCAGTAGTTTAGCCTCCTATAAGGTACAAACAAACAATTTCTTCAGTATCTCCAATTTTTCAAATTGGAGATACTTTTACTATGCATTATGTCCATATGGTTCATTAAATATCTTTTGTAATGGTTAATTCGCCAGAAACAAATGTTTACGCATTTCTTACCCTTCACCTTAGTGAGAAGTTGCTTAAGTGCGTAACTTGATATTCGATCCTTTGTGCAGGTCTTAATATTGTACTTGATTCTAGCGGTCCATGAAAAAACACTTTGCTTAAACACTCGAGCTATCTAAACTCTGTTAGATATTTTTATGTGTATCAGTATTTTCCCAAAATTTTGAGTTCACACAGTTACCACGTGCAACCCGAATCTTCCTAATAACCGAGTTCAGAACTCGTCCAGGCGGCTAACGGTTCCAGTGGTACCAAATTGACCTGGGCTCAAGCATTCCAAGAAAATGCCAAAAAAACATTTGACACCACTAGTTTACAGTGCCTTTAGACTAGAGGTACTAGTGGCATATCTTTATCCTGAATTGCAATCAACCCAAGATGGGAAAACTTACCCGGGCGATAATCGAGTATTTCCTACTTTAATCTTTTCAAAATTATATCATTGTCTCGCACATTCTATCAATTGTTTTTAAAATGACAGATTTCTAGCAACAACATAAATGGTAGCGATATCATTGCTACGGTACCCTATAAGAAACCCTATAAAATAAGTGATTGAAAGACTGATCGGTTTATTTGACGTATTTTCTAGCTTTTGTTATTGTTGTTGTTGTTTTCTGTTTGGTATTTTCCTTTATCTACACGAACTAGTTTAAATGTGATCTTCCTTCTCTACATGAACAATTATATCTTTATACTCTTATGAATTTGAGTTGTTATATATATTTTTTATTGCTTTTGTACATTCTCTTAACATGCCACATATGAGATTTACTTACAATCATTTTATTTTTTTTATTATGAGTTATTGTTTTTGTTGTTATTGCTATTTACCTAAATCCAACGTTAAAACACATGTATACACTAACATTAACGTACATATGTCAGTATGTATGCAAGTACTCCGTCACTCTATGAAGTAAAGTGGTTGGTTAATTTGTAGAGTGTGTATGTTATACATTCTTCTCGTACACTATTCTATACAACGCAACGTATGATTTTATTCTACGTAGTCTTAAAACCCAACCCAACCCAAATTATAAAGTATGTGACCGACCTAAACACAAAACCAACCCAATACAACAACAGCAAGAACAACAATGTAGAAGTAACAATAACGCAGCAGTATATCTTGTCAGTCAGGTAATAAGACAGACTTACAGACGAGTAGAACAACAGCAACAACAATATTTAGCAGCAGCAACAGCAACTACAAACAAAAAAGTACTTATAACAATAACATCATATTTAACAACTTAAATTACGCTTGCAAAACATAATTTTCTTATGCTTCTTCTTATACTGCTACAACTTGATGACTACACACATACATAGTTGGGAAAAGTTGCAACAACAAAAATAAAAACATAAATTTAAAATAAACCATAAAAACGTAAGAAAATTTTTAGTTCAACTCATTCGTATTGTAAACATGTGTTAATTTAAATTTTACACAGTTTTTTTGTAGTTGTTGCTGTTAAGTTGTTAGTTGTTACAACTAAATGTTCTTTAAATGGGTGTAGTTGTTGTTGCTTAAAGGTCGTTATTAAGCGCAGTTGCATTACTCCTTTGTTTTTTTGGAAAATTTATTAAAATGATTCCAAAAACATATTTAATTGTTTTTTAAACATCCCATAAGCTTGAAATGTGTTTGTTATTATTTTGACTTTTTTTTAAGAGCAGAAGGCCAATTTTTATGGCCCCTTTTTCACATTTACTTCCTTAATTTTAATATTTTTTCTTTTTATTAGATCTCATTAAAATGAGAATTTTTATAGATATTTTGTGTGGTAATTACCGTTTTCATTTGAAATTTGGCAAAAATATTTATTGCTGCAGAATTGTTGTTACAATTTAACTATTGGAAATTATCATTAAAATTTAAATAAAAATATTAAATGACCATTAAAATATATTACAAAGTGTTTGGTTAAAAATTTAAATACATTTGTAATTTAAAGACAATGACGAATATTTTGCGAATTTTTTTTTTGTGGATTGAAAATTAGCGCAGAAGTTGAGTCTATAGTCTAGTCTATAGTCTAGTCTATAGTCTAGTCTATAGTCTAGTCTAGCCTATAGTCTAGTCTAGTCTATAGTCTAGTCTAGCCTATAGTCTAGTCTATAGTCTAGTCTATAGTCTAGTCTATAGTCTAGTCTATAGTCTAGTCTATAGTCTAGTCTATAGTCTAGTCTATAGTCTAGTCTATAGTCTAGTCTATAGTCTAGTCTATAGTCTAGTCTATAGTCTAGTCTATAGTCTAGTCTATAGTCTAGTCTATAGTCTAGTCCATAGTCTAGTCTATAGTCTAGTCTATAGTCTAATCTAGTCTATTTGGCATATACAAATCTACACCTATTACGATTAACCAAAGTGTTAATATCAGTATTTAAAATGCGTAACATGCAAGTTAATTGGAATTTTAACAAAAAAAAGTGAAGAAAAGTAATAAAAAATACACAGCAAAACTAATAAATTAAACTCTATTCATTTATAGTTTTTAAATAAACATTAAAAACTTTTAAATAAAATTTTGCATTAAACATTTAACATTATGCAAGAACTACCAAATATGGTCGGCACGCATAAAACTTAGAAATGGCCACAATACAAAAATAGACAATTGATAAAGTTTAACTAAAGATCGAACGTAAAAGGGTCGTTAAAGGGGGTAACTGAGAGAAGAGTTGGGAATATACAACTAGTAAGCACAACACCACATGTCACTATAGAAACTTGAAAAAATGGGCCAACCAACAAAAGCCAGGCTTTTTTTATTTTTATGTTTATGTTTTTTCTTCGCTATTTTACTTGTTTTGTAAGCAAAAAAAAAAATGTTTTGGATCGTAGAGCAAGTAACTCACGCGTTTCCATGTGCAAAATAAAACATCAACAATAAATAAAAAAAGAAGAAACAAAAAAAAAGAAATTAAACTTTAAGTAGAACATAAATTTTATTGCAGTGCAAAAATAAATTAAGAAATTTGTAGATACGATCGGTCTACAAACGTGGAACAATTTAAAGATAAAAAGAAAAGAGTACGACAACGAACGGAGTGTCGGTGTGTTTACTAGAGACAGACATGTAAGTGGGTTTAATAAATATTTAAAAAGCAAATGAAATAGACATTTTTTCATCATGGGAGGTTAATAATTTACAAGTTTTGGAAAATGTTATTTATTACACTTCCGGTAGAAAATTTATGCGAAATATGGAATATATTGCAAAGAAAGATCAGTAGGCAAAATAATAAAAACATGTAGATTTCATTTTCAATATTTAAAATCTCAGTGCTTTAAATTTATAGTAACTACTCTACGCTAGATTTGCGGACTCCTATAAATGTATGCAACCTGATTGTTACAACGGCTCAAAATATTACTCGTATATCTGTTTAATGGATAATTTTAATATTTTTTGTGAAAAATTTCCCTCTAAATGAAGGCTTAAGTATTTCCAAACTTCCCCTTTTAGCTAATGCATTAATGTCATTCATATCAAAGTTTAAAAACTTTAAAATGACTTATTAATGCAGCAACAAAAAATAAACCAAAAATTACTACAAATAAAATGCTAAAATGAAATATGTAATTAAAAATTTATAAAAACACACTCTTGAATAAATGTAGCGCAAAAATGTTTTTCAGTTCTTTTTTTTCCGAATAATAATGATACTTGTTCATCGTAGTACTACAGCTAAAAATTGTTACAACTCAAAAAAAAAACTACTTGAAATGTTGAACAATGTATGTACAATGAACATACATACAATTTAAGTCCATTATTTGCCTCAGATATCGTGCTGTGTATTTATTTCTGAATTTTTTTTTCGTATAATTTTTTTGCAGTCAAATCATTAACGTAACGTTACCATATGCCAAAAAGTCAAGTATGTAGTTTTAATTAATTTTTACGCGTAAATGCCGTAAAGAAACAATTTCTGTTTTGTTTTAATATAAAACAGGAAAATCAACGAAACAAAACTTAACATTTATACAAAAAAAAATCAGATTTTATAACTTGAATTCAGAAAAAAATATATATTATGGAACCATAAAATTGGCATACATTTTCACATGTGCGTATTTTTTTTTTGCTTGTTTTCGAATCGAAACATTTCATTAAAATGTTAAATGATGTGAATTGTTTTTTTTTTTATATTTCCTCAAGGAAAATTATAAGGAAATTATTTATGATGTATACGTTTTTCGAAATCTTTTATATATGTATATATCTTTTTCTTAAGTGTTGTTCTTTTAACCCACGTTATTTTTTGCAATTTGAAAATTTAATGAGTTGCTGTTTTAGATGGAAATTTGATTAGTCACTTTTCATTATTTCCAAATTCCGATTGTCTTTAATATTGGTTACGTTACAAGAGGCTTTTTGTAATACTAGTCAGATTCGAACCTGAAATAAAGCAATAGATTTTTAATTTTTTTCATCCAGTTCATACTATAGTCTAGTTTATAGGATTATTAGTAGTATAGTCTATAGTCAGGTCTGTTCTATAGTATAGTCTATAATTTAGTATATAGTGTAGTCTATAATCTAGTATATTTTCTATCCTATAGTCTAGTTTATCTTCTAGTGTAGTGTTTATAGTCTAGTCTATAGTCTAGTCTATAGTCTAGTCTATAGTCTAGTCTATAGTCTAGTCTATAGTCTAGTCTATAGTCTAGTCTATAGTCTAGTCTATAGTCTAGTCTATAGTCTCGTCTATAGTCTAGTCTATAGTCTAGTCTATAGTCTAGTCTACAGTCTAGTCTATAGTCTAGTATATAGTCTAGTCTACAGTCTAGTCTATAGTCTAGTCTATAGTCTAGTCTATAGTCTAGTCTATAGTCTAGTCTATAGTCTAGTCTGTAGTCTAGTCTATAGTCTAGTCTATAGTCTAGTCTAGTCTATAGTCTAGTCTATAGTCTAGTCTATAGTTTAGTCTATAGTCTAGTCTATAGTCTAGTCTATAGTCTAGTCTATATTCTAGTCTATAGTATAGTCTCTAGTCTAGTCTATAGTTTAGTCTATAGTATAATCTAACCTACTTCAGTCTATTGTCTAATCTGCTTTAGTATATACTTTAATCTAGTCTGTAGTCTGGACTATAGTCCTATTCAGTAAAATATATCTACTTTTAACTGTTTCTTTCGTAATGAATATTCTTTATTAAAAACAAGTTTACTTACATATTCAATTCTCATAGTTTCAAGATTGTAATTATATCCAAACATACATATTTCATAAACTATTTTTTTACATCCATTTTCTTATCCTCATACTTCTATAGGTATTTAAATACACTATACTCTATTTAATGTCATTAACTTTTCTTTTAAACTTAATTACAGGCAACTAAATATTATTGGAATAAAATACGCAGACAATAAAGAAAAAGAACAACAACAACAAAAAAGATGAAGAAACATCAAAAGTATTTCATTTATACTTCTTTGAATAAAAGAATGTAAAATGATAATAAACTCAATGACAACTAAAAAAAAACAATTATAAAACTGATCATGATCACGATCAACCAACAAACAACAGTGACTTTAAGTAGTCAAACAACATAAAGAATAAGATATATGTTGATGACTAGGAGGATGCTGATGATGATTATGATCATGATGAATTTCTATTATTACGACGAACTGGGATATTAAGTTATTTTAATATAATAATTAAAAAAAAAAATACTTGAAAACAGTATTCAACTAAAATATATTATTCTTAAGAAAATATAAGAAATTCTTATTTACACACATTTAGACAAAGTAAATTAATTTTTCTATGTAAAATTGTGTGTTTTTAAGTTTTCTGTGTATATATTGTATGTGATTTAAACTAAAAATTTTAAATTTTTAAATTATTATGTAGAAAACTAAAACAGAAAGAGAGAAAAAAAAGAAAAACTATAACATCTTTATATAATGATAAGGCAGCTGCTGGGTTTTTTTAAACAAAAAAAAAAAAAAAACACTTTAAAGTCCACACAACATCAGTCCAAAAACAACAATAACAACCAAACATCCAATAAACCTATAAAAAGGAATTCAATATTTTTTTTGTTGTTAAGTTTTTTTCTTCTCTTTTTTTTGTGGCCTCCACATTTGAAATCAATTCTGTGGCTGTTGAATTGTGATGTGATTTGATTTTAATTAAATGACGACAACAAGACACTCGCACAAAACCTCATCATCTCCACTTCCATAGACCCATATGTTATATACAATACGTTTGTATCCAAAACCGCAATACAACAAATAACACATCAACACTAACAAAAGTAATTTTTTTATAAACAAACTGCAGCTACAACAAAAACCAATATTATAAGGAACGTTCCAAGTTCTCCGTTTTCTTTCTTTTTATAAGGCTTCCTTAGTATTTTTTTTTTCATTTTTTTTATTAATTTATTTGATTTTTTTTCATACTGACTCAGTTTCAATGTTTAATTTAAACGTTTTGGTTTATTTATATATATTTTTTTCATTAATTTCATTATTATTTTGTTATTCATTTGGTGTCTGATGGACTTCTTACTTCCAAATTCTTTTGTTTAATTAATTCATATTTAAAGTCTCTGTGTTTTAAACAAAAACTTAAATTTGTATTCACTTTATGTGGATCACCTACAAAAAAAAAAAAAAAATAAATAAAACAAAACTTTGTGATATCTAAGGAGACCATCATACCATTAACAAAATGAAAATGAACCAAAATTTTATAATAACTTTTCTTTAAGACCAAGGAAGTTTTATTATTTAAACTGATTTGTTTTTAAAATGTCTGCATACTAATTTTGTTTTTGGTTGGACAACTAATTATTCTAACCATTTAAGGTTATTTGTACAATAAAAGGGCATACATTGCTTTAAATATGTACCCAGGAAAAGCTTGCATTGAAAAGTAATGAGTTAAAATGCTACTACTTCTTCTTTAGCATTTTAACTCATTATGTTAACACGGTCATTGAAGGCAAGTACTTCTACGCTCGCTTACAAATAGGGAGTTAAAGATGTATATTTTGATTACAAAGAAGTTGTTAAGTAATTTGTTTTGTTTTTAATAATAAAAAGGAGCCAGTGAGAACACGAACCAGGGACTTCGGTTTGTTAGTTAAGTGTACTAAAGTACTTCTATTTCAGATTGAAAGAAAGTCATTACTTGAGAACTTCAAACATGTTACGCAGTTATCGGTATATACGTATTCCCTAGTCTCTGTTAATAAAAGTTTTAGCAAGTCTTCCGGAAACATCTTTGAAGACGACTTGTTGATAAAAAAAACTCCGCCGATTTGGTTTCACCAAAGCAAACGCTAAAAGTCTTCTGAAAATATGTAGTTTAAACCGCATTTTGGTCGGTCTTTTGATAATTTGGAGATTTATTATAAAATGTGTTAATTTGCCTGATTTATTAAGGAGTTTTGGTTGAAATATTACTAAGAGAGAAACACTAATGCAAAAAAGTCTTATCAATGGTTCTTTAAAGTAATGAATCGATTATAATTCTAACACTTTATATGAAAAGGATATGTCCCTTTCTGTTCTGAAGTAAATCAACCACTTTTAGACATTATTTATCATTAAACCCCTTATAAATCAGATTAATACTCATACCCAGCAAAAAGAGAACTTCCAAAGAAGCGAAAAAAGAAGTAGAATTTACTCCAGCGAAGTACTGAAAAAGACCGGAAGAAGTGAATATTTAGGCACAGGCTTGTCATAGGTGAAATGTTCTTTTTATTTGATTCTAAATTCACTACATCTGAAGTCATTCTTAGGAAGTAATTTTGATGTTCTTTTTTAGGAAGTTATTAGGCAGTGAAATTGTTACATTATAGAATACATACAATTTGATTTTAAAAAATTTACCAATCAAGTACAGAATAAAAGGTGTTTAATTAAATTTTTTTTAGTAAAACAAAAAATATACCTTAAATTTTAAACAAAATTGGATTCTTTTCGCTTCTTTAGAAGTCATTAAACACCAATTCCACAGAAGGTAAACAAATTCACTTAGTGCTACTTTTGAAGTAATGATAAATGTTATTTTCTTGGAAGTACTTCGTTTTATTTTTTTGGGTACTTTTTAAAATTATTTAAGTTTTAATTTTTTCACGAATGCTGAAAAAATTAAATGTTCACATATGATTATTATCAGATTTTATGAAAATGCTTTTTAATGAAAATTCTTAGTTTTCTTTAAACCAAATATCAACAAAGAAACTTTTTGAAAACTAAAAATTGGTATTATCTACATAAAAGTTTGCTTAGATCTTTTCACTTATACGATATTTGAACGCTAAGGGTTTAAGTTATCCTTCAAATGTATGAAAAATTACTCTATAAACCATTCTTTACTTTCTAGTGATATCTGGCTAAAACTTACATTGAAAAATTTCTAATTCCGATGAAAGTTTTCTCAGTTCTTTCAAATTTCTTTATCAGTTCTTATATATATGTAGTTCCAATGTAAAAAAAATCAAACAAAAATCATTTTGTCGCAGATGTGAAAACAAGAAAGCCATTATCTGTTTTAAAGTTGATATAATCGTGAGAGATATTTGCCTACAACTGCTTTAAACCTAACAGATGAAAATAGAAAGAGAGAGAGACAAGTAATATCCTCTCAATGCTTTAATTATTACTTAAACATGTGAGATAAATTAACCACATGAGAGAAACTTTTAAGCAAAAAGCAAGAAACTCAGTGAAATACTGCGCCATATGTCTTAATGAAAATTTCTCTCTAGACCTTTCCCCAAAAACATTAATTAACTTCTAATACATTTCTTTTTACCCCCTAATATTTTAAAAATGTTATTTGTTATGTACAATTCTATCGAAAAAAACAACAAATAAACAAATTCCCCGAAGTCATGTGTAAATCATTTAATTAAAAAAAAGTTGTTTAAACAAAATCTCCCATAGCTCTACTGTTTACTAAAGCTTTAAGATATTTTTTGTTGTGTTAATTTAGCATAAACAAATTAATTTGCAAACCATTAATATAATTATATATTTTTTTATATGTACATACAACGCCGCTCACACACCATTTAAAGTCTTATTATTATTAATTTTTTTCTTCTTTTTTAAATTTATTATACATATTGTTTATTTACTTTTTCTAAATTTCTTTTTATTTTACACATTTTGTTAATTTATTTTGTAATTTAAAAATTTAAGTTAAAGAACAAAAACGAGAAACTATTTTAAAGTACAATTTTCACTTAATGAACAATTATTTTTAATTTTTTTTGTATTTTATTTTATTTTATTATTATATATTGTTAATTTTTGTTTAATGTTTATTTGTATTATTTTAAATAAATTATTCAATTTTTTTTTGTTTATTTTAAGAAATTTTTAACAAAGAAACGCAAGAAAAACAAACAAACTGTATTAAACAAATTCTTTTAATTTTAAAAACAACGAAAATATTTATATTTTTTAAAGAACTAGAAAAAAAACAAACAACGAAGTTTAATTTTTACAAAAAAATAAGAATGAAATAAATAAATTTAAGTGTTCAATGATAAAAAACAGCAAAATATATCAATTATGTTTAATTTATTGCAAATGTATAATTAATATGTTTATAAGAAAAAATAAACAAATTAACGCACACAAAAATACACAAAAAAAAATTTATAATATAAATATACAATATATTCCATAATGTAATTTAAAAAAATATAAACATTATATTGATGACATGAAGAAATTTTACGAAATTTTTAAAATTATTTCACAATTTTAAAGAATTTTTCAATATTTTTATTTTGCTACTTATTTTTACATAATAATTTTGTATGAAAATTTATTTTATAAACCATTGATAAATTATTATGCATAAAACTTCAATAATGTGTAACTGTATTAAAAACAATGTGAATATTTTAACAAGATATCTTTTTAAATCTCAGAAAAATACCTGTATTTCCCTTACTCTTCTAATATAATTTCTTTCAGGCATGGAAAATTGAAATTTTGAAATTGTACTCCATTTTTTCCAAAAATAGTACTTTTTAGTATTAAAATTACTGAATTTAATTTTAAAAACCTTTTAACAGTTTTATGGACTAGACTATGAACAAGTCTATTGACTAGTTTATTTACTTGTCTGTGGACTAGTTTGTTCACTTATCGAGGGATTAATATTTTACCTAGTCTATGGAATAGTCTACTGGCTAGTCTGTGGACTAGTTTACTGACTAGTCTATTGACTTGCTTGTGGACTAGTTTATGGACTAGTATGTTGACTAGCCGGACTATTGATTAGTCTATTGACCAGACTGCGGACTTGTCTTCTGACTAATTTATAAACTAGTCTATGGACTAGTCTATTGACTAGTTTCTAGAATATGCTATTTACTAGTCTTTGTACATGTCTGGTCTTTTTTGTTTACTTGTCTATGATTAGTCTATATAATAGTCTATTGACTACTCTATGAACTACTTAGTCTATTGACTTGCCTGTTAACTAGTCTATGAACTTGTCTTTAACTAGTATGATGACTAGCCCATACATAGATTAGTCTATATACTAAATATTCTCTTGGCTAGTAAGTGCACGAGTTTGTTGACTAGCCTGACAATTGTTTAGTCTATTGACCAGTCTGTGGATTTGTATTTTGAATGATCTATGACTAGTTTATGGGCTCATCTATAGACTAGTCTATTGAACCGTTTACTGATTATGAACTAGTCTATGGATTAGTATGTTTACTGGAATTTATATATTTAAGTCTATATACTAGTTAATGTACTAAGTATATTTCCGAAGTCTGTGGACTAGTAATTTGACTAGCCTGACTACTGTTTAGTGGTCTTTCCAACAATCTATGAACTAATATGTATATAGACCAGACTATGACTATGAACTAATATATAGACTACTTTATTGACTAGTCTATTGACTAGTTTATTGTCTAGTCAATTGAATAGACTACTGACTTGTCTAGGTACTAGTCTATTGATATGTTTGTTGACTAGGCTGTTGGATACTTTATAGTCTAGTCTTTTGACTAGTCCATGGACCAGCCTTTTTACTTGTCTATTATCCAGTCAATGGAATGTTCTATTGACTAATCTATGGACTTACATATTGACAATCGTATTTAAAACAAAAGTTTATTATCTCATAAGAGTAATGCGGTATTTTTTATGTCAAAAAGTACTACAAAGAATAATTACAATAGAGCAGAATTTTCCATGCCTGATTTATTTTAATTGTTGCGAAAAAACACTTAAAGTCACCTTAAAGTCTATTGATAAATTCATTTCATTTCTAAAAAAAACCGGTTTATTATTAAATCTTTTGAGAACAAACATAAGTTATGAGTTAATGTATAAACAATTTAAAAAAAAACATTTAAAATTTTTAATTTATTTCTTCCAATCTGGTTTTTACAAAACCAAACTCTATTATAGCACACACCTGACAAACAAATATGACGACCTTGCTCAGCATGTCATCAATATGTAAATTAAAATTTATTCATGCAAAATATATCTCAAACACACAATAAAATAAATTAAAATTTTTATAAAAAAAAAAAAAACAAAATACAAAAACTTAACAAATCATCAATTTTAAGAAATCATAGTTTTTAGCCAAATAAAAATAAATAGTTAAGCAAAAGGAAAAAAAATATTATAAAATTAATTAATAATAAATCAAAATCTCTCCAAATAGTATATATAATTATTAAAACTTATTATTATTATAAACCTTATTAAGCTGCTAACTTTTAAGACTGACAAAGCAGCTAAATTTATAAAACAAAAAACTCATTAAAATAATTGCAAATTTATTTTATATATATAGTAAAACTATGTACATATTTAACTTTATAATAAAGTTTTGTAAAAAAAGAAAACTTTTTTATAATCAAAAAGTATAAATTTGTGTTTAAATTTTTTTAATTAAACTTTTTGAAAATATATTATTATTGCGAATGAATTGAACAAAAAAATATTTCACACTATTCCTTGAAGAAATTGAATCGAAATATTCTTCGTTTGCCAACTCTGGTATTCTGCACTCAATTTTGCAGTTCCGTCATTAAAATAAAACGTAGCTACGGTCGCACTGCAGATCATACGATGGCTAATATAAGAGATTGCTTATTCGTCACCAAAAAAATATTTTTGAAACGTTTCGAGAGTTGTTTAGAAACTCCTCGATCAATTTACAAAACACTTTTTGGGTTCATTGAATAACATATTTATAATTGACAGTAAATGTTGGTAATTGCATATTTATCCCAAGGACTCTGTCAAAACTTTTTGAACGCGTGTTTAAGGAATTTGTTTAGATTATTGACCAGACTGTGGAATAACATATTATAATCGACAGTAAATGTCGATGATTGCACATTTATCCCAAGGACTCTGTAAAATCGTTTAGAACACGTGTTTAAGGAAGTCAAGAATCTAGTTGGAATTGATATTTTTAAAATATATGTTTTTTTTTTATAAAATGCTATTCTGGGTGAAATATACAATGCGATCTTTTAGATATTTCCCTAACTGAACACAATTGAGATTTTTTGTTTAAAAAGAAACACGATTTGAAAAACCTTTTTTGCAAAATTATTTATTTTTATAAACGTTTTAAATGTCCCAAAATATATTCCAGAAATAAACTAAAAAACATTTATCCATATATGGATACAGTGTAGCGAAAGGGTTAAGTACTCAAACATATAGTAGTATATAGGCGAAACTAATTGTCAAGGACCTAAGCATATAGTAATGCATATAGGCGAAACTGAAGGGATTTTTAAAGAAAAATTTTTATTGTCTTCACACAGACGAGTTCTGAGAGAATAAAACAAACAGCGAGGATATTACCACTTATTAGTTTTTCTTATCACTTAAACTTAATATTTATTATTTTGTTCAACACTTTTAATTTATTTAAAACCCCGAAAATAATTTATATTTTACAAACGAAAAAAAAATATTTTCTATTCTTTGACATTTTATTTTAATTAAAATTGAAAAATGAAAAGCTGTACATTTTAGAAAAATTAATAAGTGGTAATATCCTCGCGATTTTGCGAAGAAAATTTGATGTTTAGTGAGTGCGTTTAGTTCTCAGAAGTTTGTTATATTCTCTCAGAGCTCGTCTTTGTGAAGATAATACAAATTTTTCTCTGAAAACCCCTTCAGTTTCGCCTATATGTACTACTATATGTACTCAAACTTGACAAAAATTGAATTTTAAAGTCTATGAAAGTGATATTTTCTGAACTAGCCTCGGAGTGTTAAAATATAGTGTTTGGAATTTAGATCGATTTCTCGGGTGACGATGCAGGTGAAACCAGAATTGCTGCATATGCTTAAATATCTAAAATTGAAGCTAAAATTCACTGATATTCTTGTTTGATATCAAATGCTATCATGTCAAAAAGAAAAATTACGATTAAATTTACTTGTTCACTTATGTGGTAATTTAGGCAAATTTTTGTTTCCTCGAGCAAACGATGTTTCAATGTATCTGATATACGAAATATCTTCTAGTTCTAGCCAACAAAGCTCCACAAATCTTTCATAAAATGAGGCTTGTTAAAGTTTAAATGTCAATAACTTTAGAGATAAATGCTCTATGTACTGATCTGTTTGATCTTGTCTAAATAGAGACTAAGAGCGGGTTTCTTTTTCTACCCAGTTAAGCAATTTCTAACATGCTGTTAGATTAAACTCGAATCAAATTAAGGCTGACTTTAACCAACGATTGTGTTTTACCAGGATCAGTTAACTTAGTTAGTATTGCCAACCTTTCAGTCAAAAACATAAACAATGAACAGCTGTTTTTTGCAAATATCACTTTTGTAAAATTTTGATTAAAAATGTCATGATTAGTTTTACTTAAAACACTCAAAGCATTTTATTAAAATACTACTAATTAAATATAAAGTCGAAAAAGTGAAATAATTGGCACATTCACAATCATTGTTGTACGCTTGTATCGTAGTATGTCGTAATTTTTTACAATTGATTTGTTTTTGTTTTAAAAAACATTTTATTTGAAATATTTTAACGATATACAACTCTACAACAATACGACATTTATTGTGAATTGTACAAATAATTCGATTTAAAACCCATAAAACCAGATTTTAATTTAAAAAATAAATAAAAATTGTAAAAACAATAATTACGAATAAATAATATAGACTGATTTTTTGAAAAAATTTGAATATATAACTTGAATTAATAAAAATTAAATTTTACCTAATATGGAAAAGTAAACAAATAACATTTAACAATTATATATATTTATAAAACATAAATATATTATTTATAAAATTTTGTATTATTTTCTTTATTTTATTTTTAAAATAAATATGTAATTGAATTGATTTACAGCGAAAGTTTTTTTTGTTTTTTGACGAAAAATATAAACAATAAAATCTATATACAATGAAATATTTTAAATGAAAAAAAAGCTGTTGTTTTAATAATTTTCAAGATCAAACAAATATTTATTTTAAATATATACCCCCACAACAGATGTAAGTATTTACTGAATGTTTATTTAATTGTAGAATTATTTTAATGACATTTTTTTTCTATTTTTAGATGCAACGGCACGATTTTTAAAGGAAATTGTGGCAATGACGATCTTTTTTCTTTTCATCACCAGATATTTTTGATCTTTAAAAGCAGCAACATAAATAGATTTGAAAAAAAAAATTAGAAAATAATATTTTATTTTAATAAATAATAATGCATATTGTATGTATATTATAACATAATTAGAAACTATACACTTATTTAATTTATCTTAATTATATTAACTGAAAATTATATGACAACAATTGATTTGATCTCTTATCTTATACGAGCTCTTACAAATCTAAATTAATGTGAACAACTCATAAATTATGTTTAATTTTAATATCTCTATAAGTGTGGACAAATTTATGAAATGAACAAATACTCATTACATTAGTTCTTCTATACACACGATCCATTGGGAGTAAAGTAAACATTAAATATTCTTATCGTTAGCAATTGTGTCACAGCAATCGTTATTTGCGTTAACTTAGTCATATGGTTGGTTACCTCTTCTTATCTAAAATGTTTTTAATTCGAAATATTGTTTACACAAAACAAAGAAAAAAAATAACCGTAAATGATAAATTTATAGACACTTATTATCGTAAAATTAAAAAATATATATATATTTATTATTTCGAAGAGATTTATTTGAAATATATTTTAGTATAATAAATCCTTTATTTGGCGAGAAATATAAAATGATCGTAAATTGTTGTGGCACTTTTGTTGGAAATTTTTCATAGAACATTCAATTTTTGATCAGTAACATAAGTGATCATGGAATTGCTTATTTGAAATAGAGAGAGAAGGGGGTTGGTACAATCTAACATATAAATTAAGATGTATAAAGTTATAAAAGATTTAAAAAAATTAAAATTTTTTAGAATCGATCCAATATTTTCTACGTTCTTGAGTAACTCTCATAAAAAATTTTCCTTATAATTGGAAGCTTATATTGAATTCTACAAATATTTTTAGAGAGAAATTAAATACATGTTCATAATGAATCCAAAACACTACCACAACACAAGAATGAAAAAAAAACAGATAATTACATATAATATATAATTCCTTTATATATAATAAAGGAAATCCATATTGTCCTATAAAACCCAGTCAAAGAAGTTACTAATACCCTTGAGAAAACCTAGTAGACTGCGAGGGTTAAGTCCCAAAATTTCCCCCAGTTCGTCCCAAAATTTCCCCCTATTCTTTAGCCATTTCTGTACCCTAGGACATTGACAAATAATATGCTCGATCGTCCCTACTTCCTCCTTATCTTCGCATAACCTGCAATAGTCCGGTACACTACTGTCCCACTTAGTTTTGGCCATAGGGCCTTTGATATTTTGCAATCCAATCTACTATTCCAGGACTGGTTAATGATGTCGCATTATCTTTCGAATATAAACCTATTATAGTGACAAATGGGTGGTTTTACCATCCATTCCCTGTCATCTATATCAAGGTTCGAACCTAATCTAGCTAGTTCGTCCGCAACCTCATTACCATGCGATTACAGTGCCCTGGCACCCAACACAATCTAATGACAAACAGTCTTATAATGTCCCTAAGGGCATTTCTACAATCTCCACCTAGGTGCGAGTGTACCGTGTGACGATCCAATGCTCTAGGAGCATATTGACTATCGACATAAATTGTCACAACCGAACCCGAATCGATATGATTCCTTATCAGATCCGTCGCATTCCCGATAACTAGGATCGCTGCTTGGAAGACACTACATTCGTCAGGGAGTGTGTATGGCCGTTTTATGTTGATATCAGCGATATAGACACCGGTACCCCTGCCGGTATCCATCTTGGACCCGTCAGTGAAAACTGCACACCCACCAAACAGTCTATCGGATACAAGCCAATCATCCCTAGTAGGAATTTTTATCAAAGGTGTCTCCTCGAAGTCTAGCCGCCACACCCGCTACAAAATGTTCTATAAGTGACAAGTTCAGTATGAAATTTTAATCGTTAATTCACTTTTAACTTTTTTATGACCACTAAGCGTTCTCACGCCAATTAGATCCTCACTTTAGCTAAATCAAGCGAAAGTTTTTTTCCCCCAGGAAAGAACTAACGGACACAGTCGAAATGTTAAAACAAAATGACCACTAATATTGCATTCCGGAAGGAATTTAATACGCATTTCTTAATTTCTAAAGACATTTTGGGTTGACTATTGATGGGTTCTTCTACATATAAAATACGATCTTTCCAGGTTGGTTTTCACTTTAGATCATATTCAAATAAACATTGAACTTGGACAAAAACTGGAGGTAATTTTCAATGATTTCCCAATTATTTAAATAGCTGGGGCATTAGTATCCGTGTGAATCATTTGAAAATTTTTTCCCTGAAAAAGTTACAAACAAACAGTGTCATTTAAATACATATTGGATATATTCTAAATGCAATTTGTATGTCAGATAAACAATTAATTAAAATAAATTCAAATTTAACAAAAGAACATGAACATTTTCTAAAGGGGTGAAGTGAAATGTGAGAAGTGTGTGAGTGTATTGATGGCTTTAACATTTGAATAAGACACTTAATTAAAAACGCTTTTAAAATTTTTGTAAACGAAATTGTAAAAAAAAGTTCTGAATCATTTTTTTTAATTGTATAAATTATTGTTAGATCATGCAGAAGATAAAAACTATTTATAGATTTTTTTAAGTAATTTAATACTATATAAGATGAATATTGATCATTTTTATTGTGATTGTAGTCTACATATTTTAAAAACTCATTTTAAGAACAAATTAATGACCACAAGAAAACTTAGATGTTACATACATTTATTAAGCAACATTGATCTGTTCCCGTACTCGCCAGATTTGTAGGTTTTCTAATAAACAGTTTTCTTTTTTCTCATTATATTGCAATAATTTCTTTTACATTTGTAAACTTGTTTCTTAAGGTTGACAATAATCAAACACACAAATCATTATTAAAAACTACAGATTTATTTGTGACACAATTATAATAATTGAATTTAACAAAAGTATGATTCAATTTTTAAAATTAACTTGGTATGTTTGTTGATTAACACAAAGACGTTACAATATTCTATTTTACAACTATATTATAATTTTGTCATTGTTTAAACTTAAATATAAGACAAGGATGGTCTACATTATGAATAAAACTTCCAAAAATATTAGTTAGTTACAACATAAACAAATTCAGCTAAAAACAAAAAAATATATATAACAAACAACTAAGAGAAAAAGCCTTTTAAATGCTTTAACGAAAATTTTAAAATAATGATGTTAATCAACATTGCCAAAGTTAGGTGAAGTCGTTCTTTTTGCGGCCTTAAAAACATTGCTAATGCCCGCCACCGAGGTAACACCACGCAGTCCGGTATTTTGGAAATAAATCAAAATATATTCTTCGCCATCTTTAAGTTCTACATCATCGGCAAAATCCAAACGTACTATTTCCTCATTGGCTTCCTGTTGTCTCCTCAAACGTTCACGTTTATGGCGATGTGAATGACCATGACGGCGTGTGGGACCATCATCCCAAAATGGATCAACTATAGAGTCAGGAGAAGAGGGTGGCGAATCGGCTTGATTAACATACTCATAGGCAACATATTCCTTAAGACTGGCATAGTCTACACGATAGATACCAATCCAGTCATGATCACGTTCCTCAAAGTCCATGGGTTTTTTATACTCCACTGTATTTTCATCGCCAATCTTCCATAGTGTAATATCCTGAAATTCCACACAGGGAGCACGGTAATTGGGATAGAGTTTAATGGTAAATTCACTTGTTACAGGCTTATGATCACTAATATTGTATCCCGGATGGGATTTATAGGCGCATTGCTCAATTTCTAAAGGCATATTAGGTTGACGATTGAGGGGTTGTACTGCATATAAAATACGATCTGTCCAGGCTGGTCTTCTCTTTAGATCATATTCCGAGGTACCTTCTTTAAATTTAAATGTAGGTGGAAAGGCTGGTTTACGTTCGTGTAATAGAGGAAAAGCTTCTTGTGTTACCTCTCTTACATGATTCAATTGATCACGCTGCATAAGTTCTTCCAAAGCTTCCTCCTTAACTACTTTATCGCGCACGGCCTGGGCCGAGTCATCGCCCATTAAACGAAAATTTAAGTCACCAAACCAAAAAACATAATCATGATCCAGAATTTCTCTAAAGCGTGCTACATGATAATGATGATTATCCATAATTTGTTTGAAATCTTCAATACGCTCTTCCAAGTGATGATCATGAGCTGCCAAATGGGCCACTATGAAAGTTAAACCACAGCCATAAATATTAAAACGTATACTAACAGCTCCCTTATTGCCCCATATGCCGCCAAAACCAGTACGAGTAAATTCTGCTTCAATATCACGCAAATGGGCGACATGTACACGTCGTACAAACATGGTTAATAATAAACCCTGCATTTGTTCGGTTTTTATGGCAACATAATCAAAGTCTTTAAGTAAATCTTTTGCTTTAGCCGTCCAAGGATCTTTTTTAAATAGACCCAATACCTGTTGTTGCGGCTGGGCATTGACTTCCTGTAGACCAAGAGCATATATATCGGGTAAATGATGATCTTCTACGGCAGAATTAAGACCCAACAGGTTGCGTAATGAAATGTTGTCTGGAAATCTACTGCCCACATTCCAGGTAACCACATACACACGGTACGTAGCCAATTGTGTGGCCAATGTTGCTTTGTTTGTCGAACATGCTTTAACTTCTGCTGCCAAAAACGTATCTTTTGTTTTCGAATCCATATTATAAAACAATTAATAAATTTAAGTAATTATCTTTCCACTTTATCGTATTCTTGATTAAAATAATTAATTTATTTGTTCGCCTTTTTGATAATTTTTTGTCTTTAACCATATGTTGGTACATACACGTTAACTTTCGTAATTTCTTGTTTTATTATTTGTTGCGTTTGTTTTTTATTAGATTTTATTAATTCATTTATATTGTAGTTAATTTAATTCACTTGTTTGTTTTTTGGTATGTGCTTGCTCATTGAAAAATAAAATGTAAATAACAGTGAGTAAATTAACTAGTTTTTTGTTGTTATTTCTCGGGGTGTTTTTTAATCAAGGCCACAAATGTCAAAATGTGTTTTTCAGCTGTTTAACAATTGTGGTTGCCAGATGATAAGAGTTGTTCAAACATGTTTGTTGAGAAATTGATTTTGTCTGAACAAAATATACACCTGAAAAATAAATAAGTTTAAATTAAACAGGTTGTAATCAGTTTATTAATAACTGGAAGAATTAAAAACCAAGATCTTTTTTCAAAATACAAATTGACTCGGCATTCATTCTGAATCGGTATACTGCGCCCGCGGAATTGATGGTATAAAAAAATATATTTAAACAGTTCAATCGTATTTTTATAGCAATACACATTATTGTTTTATTTTTTTTTCAATGTACATCATTATTCATTATAAATGATAACATCATTATTTAGACAAGTGTCATCAACCTACAGTGACTTATTGTTTATCAATATAAAGAAGCAGTTATAAATATAACGGAATGAATTGTAGGACAACAAAAATATAATAAATTAAATTTCGTAAAAATTATAAAAATGCAGGCACAAAAGATAATTGTAATACACCCCGGTTCTCTTAATCTTCGCATAGGCCGTGCTAGTGATCTAAATCCTTTAACAATACTACATGCTATAGGACGAAGACGTAAACAAACACCACAGAATAACCCGAAATTACAGCATCATGATCCTCTTTTACCTTCTATGCCAGAGAACGACAAACAAAATGAAATTATGCAGGAATTTGAGGAAAGTAGATTGCAAGTATCCCATGCTATACAATCGCATATACCACAACACGAAGAACGCAGTGGTGGACTAAAAAGATTGCGTATTGCCACACCACCACAACAAATTGCCACATTTAATAGACGTACCGTGCCGGAGGAATTGCCCTTGGAGGCAGGTATAAAAACCGAAGATACATTAGTAAAAAAGGAGGCCAATGAATTTGCGGACAATATTTTTGATAAAGATTTGCTCAAAATTAATGTAAATGAAGTTGCCGACTATAATATACATTTTCCCATGAAAAGAGGTGAGCTGAATCTGCACTCAAATGTGGGAGGATCTTTGACATCTGTCCTATCAGATTTAGAAGCTATTTGGTCTTACGCTATACATGAGCGTATGGAAATACCTCGCAAAAGTTTGGTACAATATGGAGCGGTTTTGGTTGTGCCGGATGTCTACAATCGAAGTGTTCTCAGAGAACTGGTGACTTTATTATTAACACGATTAAAATTTCGCGCCTGTTTCCTTCTGCAAGATCATGTGGCCGCCACATTTGGTGCGGGTTTAGGTTATGCCTGTGTTGTAGATGTGGGTGATCAAAAATGTTCCATATCCTGTGTAGAAGATGGTATTTCACAGCCTGATACAAGAGTGCGTTTAGGCTATGGTGGTGGTGATGTAACACAAGTATTTTATGCTTTACTACGTAAATGTTGTTTTCCTTATAAGGATTGTAATATTGAGGATGATTATGATGATGCAGTTTTATTAATGAATTTAAAGGAAAAGTTTTGTCATTTAAATTTAGAAATATGTGGAGCTCAGGAGAAATATTTTGAGGTAAATAACTAGTAATTATTGGTAGAGAAATAATGTTAATATTCGTTTAAAAATATAGGTGTCTAAACCTAAAAAAAGGTTACGTTACACTTTTCAATTAGGTGATGAGTGTGTAGTAGCACCCCTCTCACTTTTTCACACTGAACTTTTAAATATAACTGGCAAACAGCGTTTAGTACGATTGCAGTATCGTTATAGTCAACAATCCGATCCAGAAGACTGCTTTGATGCTGAGTACATAAGAGAAACTGGTCGAGTGCGTAATGGTCGTGGCGATCAGTTGCTAGAAGGTGTCATGCCGGTTACTGGCGAAACTGCCGAAGATGAACTTGTTGTTGTCGACAACTATGAGGTAGAAGAACGTTCTAATAACTTACGTAATACCGAAAAAGATGAAGAGCTTTACTATTCCTCCACCAATGGACAAATTGTACCCCTCGATCTTGCCATTGTGCGCAGTATAGAACGTTGCAGCTCAGACGACATGAAACGTAAAATGTATGGCTGTATTTTATTGGTGGGTGGAGGTAGTAAAATACCCGGTTTCTCTAAATGGCTAGAACAAAAAATTACCCTACAATTATCGGCTACCACTAATCACAATCGATCCATGGATCAATTGCCTTTTGAGGTGAATGTTTGTGTTAAGGAAATGGATGCAGCTATGATTGCCTGGAAGGGAGCTGCAATTATGTCATGTTTAGAAAGTGCTCCTGAGCTTTGGTTAATAGCCAGCGAATGGGAGAAGTATGGCTTACGCATATTACGTGAAAAAGCTACCTTTATGTGGTAAACTTTTTTTGGGATGGTGAAATACATACAAATCAACTATAAAGTACTTAAGTTATAAAGTTTTCAAATTATTTCAAATGAGCTGGGTAAGTTACTATTCACAGTTTGATACATCTAATTTAAATTTCAAAATACTAAGTAGATTGGATAAGAAATAAAGGATATATGTAATTTTCAAAATGTTCTCTACACGATAGATAGATAGATAGATAGATAGATAGATAGATAGATAGATAGATAGATAGATAGATAGATAGATAGATAGATAGATAGATAGATAGATAGATAGATAGATAGATAGATAGATAGATAGATAGATATATAGATAGATAGATAGAAAGATAGATAGATAGATAGATAGATAGATAGATAGATAGATATATAGATAGATAGATAGATAGATAGATAGATAGATTGACAGACAAATAGATAGATAGACAGACAGACAGACAGACAGACAGACAGATAGATAGATAGAAAGATATTTTTACTTTTTAATTTTTATCTTTCAAAACGAACTTTGTTGTAATTTAAAGAATTACTATTATCAAAGATTTACTTTGTAAAAACGAATTTTCTAAATTATTTATTATTTCAACAACGTGTTTAATATTTGTTTTGATTTATATTGTAAAGTTAATTTAAAAAAATATTAGTCATTCAAGCCTTAAATCTATTAACATTCATATGTATGTATATCATGAGCAATATAAATTACTCCAAATTCTTAGGAGTACTTGAACCCATGTAAGTATACAAATCAGATAAATTAGAATTTACTAATTTAGCCTTAATGGTAGGTCTGTTTAAACGTTTATGAGCTTCGAAACGATGACAACCACCAAAACTATAAAAATAATTGCCACCTTTTGAGCCTTTTATCCAAAGTACATCTATGGGTGGTACTTGATCGGAGGATTTTTCATTCTATAAAAATAAATAAAACAATTCAGCAAAAGAATTACAGACACATTTATAAGTAAACATACCTTTATAGTTTCCATTAAAGATTTAACTTTCTCTTCATCCAGCACGGAAGGTATGGGTCTATGTATAACACTCATGGGAACTTCATGTATTTCATCTATGCTAGCTGAGTGAACACTTTTATCATTATAAGAATTTGTTGTAGACATTTTTGTGTTGTTGGTATTTTTAAAATGTTCTACAAATGGAAAAAATAAATAACTTTAGTACGATCACCTTTGAAACAGACAAAATAATGAAAGTGTGTTATTGGAATCTCTTCTCCTTGGACAACCCCTTGAATATTAAAATATATTAAAAAAAATATCATTTACTTGTTTGTTTGCTAGCGAAAGCTCGTCTGCTCACTTGTAAAACCAAATTTGTAATGATTTCCATTCAAAGACCGCTTTATTCAACTGCTGCTGTTTTAAAAATACATAATATCGTACAGTAGTATAAATAAACACTCCTAGAACTTGTTTTTGTTGTTTTGCTGTTTTTTGTTTAAAAAGATTGTTTTTAAAATTTATACTTTAATAACAATTCTCTACATATATAGCAATCGAGAGTGTTAGCAAGGTGTTAGTAGAGCATACAAAATAGCTATTGGCTCCGTTGTCATAGCCAGTATACCTCACCACCTCCTGTTAATAAACGTTGAACTTTTTGGAATAATAAAAATTTAAATATATTTAAAAATCACAGTGCAATGATAAACTCCTGTCCAATAAAATTTTAATATTTATATGAGTAGAAAACAAAAAAATAAAATTGCGTTTTGTTTTTTTTTATTTTTTTGTTTATTTGTTTTCTTCTCTAATCAGCTGTTAGTATAGGTTGGACGAGTAATTTACTCTACCTCTCTTGCCCTTGGCTAATGAATTTTAATTTTTCAAAACCCTATAGCTGGTCAATAACACCAGTGCCAAAACAAAGATAGAATGTTTTCTGAGATAACTTGGAAAAAGCTTTTTGTTAAATAAATTAAACAATAATATGTTTGCTAGTGATAAGCATTTCATTTTATTTTATTTATGAGTTTTTAGAGATATATATATATATAATTGTGGAATTACATAACTCTTTTAAATACAATTTAAGATGAACTGTTAGTATGTATTTTCAAAAATGGTAATAATGTTATATATTAAGAGATATTTTAGAATTTTCATAGCGACTATTATATGACTACATAGGTACTGCATAGAGGGAATGTGTATCAACATTTTTTGCATTATCATTGTATGATGGCTATTACTCATCGTCAAAATAATAATAAAATACTATATTATACGTCACTAAAAAGCTTTAGTACTATATTGTTTCAGTAATTCGCTTAATGTTAATAATACAAGTTTTAATCGAAATATAACATGTCTTAAATACATTACTTTATTATATTTTTTAAAAATAACGATCGGTAACATCGGTTCCAAAAGTTCGGTTACTTTATATGAATTTCACCATATGTATTACATAACTACACTAATTAACATTTACTTAAATTGTAGACTAATATTATAGAAAAAATCCTTTTCATTTCATCATGCATGCATGATAAAAGTCTACTTCCTAAACTAAAAGCAGCGCCATTTTCAAACTCTTTTAACCTGGCAATACCTTTTGAAAATTTATTGGTTGTGCATTGTTGTAAAGATAACTGAGTCGAGGAGATTTTATGATCGCCGTCACATTGTAGGGATGATAGCGACGGGTCATTTGCCAATGGCGATTAATCATCAAATCTGGTAGCTTTTCAAATAAAATACATGGCTGTTTGACAAACCAAAATATATGATAGGTCGTTAAACAAAATATGTTTGAGGGAAAAATTCAGGGATTTTTTTTCAATTTTACAAATTTTTCTTCATTTGATCTGTAATTTTACATACAATTTAAGTTTGTAACGTTTGTAAATTGTCTGAAACGAATGTATGGTGATTTGCATTGAATTATCTTGCATAGTTTTCGAGAAAATTACATCAGAATGTGTAAAAATGCGTATTTTTTTGTTTTAAATTTTGAATCGTAACTTTTCCCAAACTGCTTAGGATAATAGTGAATATTTCCGTGAATTTGGCTGACTTCCTTTGCTTAGTTTCAACGTTAGCGCGATTTAGGCAGACAGACAGACGGACATAGCTAAATCGACTCAGAATTTGGACCCAGAATATATATACTTTGTTCGGTCTCACATGAATATTTATTGGTGTTACACACGGAATGACAAACTTATATATACCCTCTATCACCACTGATGGTGGTGGAGGGTAGGTGTAAAAAAGGATAATTTGTCATTATTCCGCTGTAGCAGTCCAAAAAGTACCCAAAGTGTATTAATAAAAAGCAGTCAAAAGCCTTTGCTTTATCAACTCTCGAAAATCATTAAAAAAAATTCAATAGGGTCCAGGTTTATGCCACAATTTCACGCATTTAAAATTACAACTTTCATTACTATTGAAAATTTATAAAACACAGTGAAAAGAAATACGGCATAAAGCCAAGCTGCTGCCGAATATTTTATTATCAGCCATCGCCGTCTTTAATGTTTGTCGGCTCCGGTTTCTGGCAGTAGTATTAGAATAATACTATTACAAAAAAAGAAGCTGTGGTGGAAAAATTTCCTTTGGAAATAAATGTCAAAGAAAAATTGCTGAAAACTTTATTACAAACGATAAGAAATAGTGTATATGTCGTGAAAAACTGGGACAATCAACGAAAATTGTATAATTTCTGCAAATTATTTAACAATTGGAAGCTGAAAAGGCATTTTCCAGCAAAATGAGTGTGCTAACATATCCACCCACAAACGAAGAGGAAATATTTCGCCATTGTACCAAAGAATGCGGCATCATAACATCTACAGAGGATCAGCAATATTTTGCGCTTGGATGCCTAACATGTTCGGAGAAATTTCTGTATTTCGACGCTTTCATAGAACACATGCAAACAATGCATGTGTCCTATGACAATAGTAGTGGCAGTGTTTATAGCCGTAACTCAAACAATGGTGAAAGAAGTAAACTTAAACGACGTCTGGAAAATGATAGTGAAGAAGATTTGACGACAATGCTACTGCCACCAGTGGTGATGATTAAAGAGGAAAAAGTAGATGAGGATGATGATGGAAATGTTAGTGAATTATAAGTAGTTTTTTTGTGTTAAGTATGTTTTAATATTTGTTGTTGTTTTTCTAAAGGGAGCTGTTATACAAAATGAGCCTTTGGCTAACGATGATGATGATGATTATACCGGAGGTTACTACAGTGTTAAACAAGAACAAACAGATCCGGAAGTCAGTATGGAAGTTGGTGATTCCAGTTATATGGGTGACTCATTTGGTAGCTACAATGATGAATATGCCGGTGAGGATGATGACCTAGAACAAAGTAATAATGGTGATGACACCAACTATGATGATTTAGTTGAAGAATCTTTATTGGAGGTAAGTTTGAAAGAAGTTCTTAATTTAACATCTTAGTTAGATTGTTCTTTTGAAATATTAGAATTTTAATATTAGTGTTTAAATATTTATTGCAAGAAATTGCATAAAATTGCACAGTGGGTCAGAATCGAAAGTACAAAATTTAAAAGGGTATATTTAAATAAAATAAATTGACTTTGATGATAGGATCCACATTTCTTTCGGTTCTGGGAATAATACATTTCTGGCAAGTAGGGAACAAATCTAAGTTTCCAAACTGATTTTCGTTTCCTGATCATGAGTTTAATTTAGATAATCTGTCCCAAAGTTGAAGTTTTGATAAATGTAGGCCAAATTCAGAAAGACATAGTAGCAATATATTCAGATATTTATACAAAACATCAAATTTTATCCAGATCAGTAAAGCCAAACTTAATTCAGATATAGATACTAGGATTTGTATTATATAAAATATATTCCCAGAATCTTTTGTGAATATACTGATATATTTTGAAATAACATGAATCTGATTAGCTTTCAAATAATAATGGTTATTATAATGGTTATTATAAATCCATGAATTTTATTATTAAAAAATGTAAAAAATAGATTACTGTGGAAGAAAACGAAATCAACGAAATCTTTATTCCATTTTCTAAAATTTTTGAATATAACTTATAATTTTAAAAATATATATATTAAAACAATTCTGTATTAATTTCAAAATACAGAATACCGCCTCTGTTGGCGTCACCAGTCATATAAAAGATCGCAAAATGATACAATTCCTAATTGACGCTTATCGTCGTAATACATTTCTGTGGGATCATCGTCATCCACAATTTCGTGATCGTGTGCGACGTAGTCAATTTATCGACTACATAAATTCCGAATTCAAAAAACGTTTTAATCTTACTCTCGCTAAAGATGCCGTCACTCGAAAATGGGATAATTTACGGACGGTATATAAACGTGAATGTAATCGTATGGCATTGGAAAAAACAAACGTCAGTACATTGTGGTATTTTAAAGAATTACACTTTCTAAATCGCCTCTATGGTGGTAATCAAAAGATATCGGATGCTGTTGTTAAGGAAACCGTATACCGCAGACGTTATTCAGCTTTATGGAATGATATATCTACCAATAAAATGCTACAGTTACTGAAATGTTATCCTTGCTTCTATGACAAATACAATATAGATTATCGTAGTAAAGAGAAGCGTGGAGAAGCCCTTCAAAGAATGGTCAATGAATTGGTAGGATATATAGATGTAACAACTATACAAATTTCCAAGCGTATCTCACAATTGCGTTTTGATTATTCGAAACAAAAACAAGAACGTTTAATGTGTGAAATGAGTGGAAGAGCCTTTTCGCCCACATACAGTTACTATGAAGCTATGTTTTTCATGGATAATGATATAGCACCATTCAAATGTGAACACTGTCCCATGATTTTGAATTCACCACGTGAATTGGACACACATTTGCTAACACACCAGCATAAAATACAACAGCAACCTCATCCTGTGTCTGGAGCTTCAGCATCAAAACTATATCACTCTGGAGTAGGTGGATCAAATATGGGTGGTTCCAACTACTATTGTCCAGTTTGTCAGCTGGGCTTCAATGATTTAGAACAATACACACGACATAAGCAAATACATCCTGCTCTTAAAGAAGTTAAATACTACTGCGACTTGTGTACGGCCAGTTTTCGTGAAAAGAGCAATTTTGACGAACATATGCGAAGGCATAATGACGAACTTCTATTGCCCGATTTAACATCTATGAACCCGGATGATGGTGAGGAAGAATTAATAACAGACGACAGAATAGCCAACAGTTCACCCACACGATCAGATGATGGACGCGGTTTTCGCTGTCACTATCCCAATTGTGCTAAACAGTTTAATACACGCAACACTATGATGGATCATGTCAAGTCACATTATAACGAGGAGGAATTCAGCTGCGATATTTGTGGTAAGGTATTTAGATCTATTAAGAATTTACAAAATCACAAACAAATTCACGATGCTGTTAAGAAATATATTTGTAAAATATGTGGTTCAGCTTTTGCCCAGGCGGCTGGTTTATATTTACATAAACGGCGACACAATAGACAACAACTAGAACGTACTTAAGCTTTTAAATAATTTTTCTTAAAACTTATCATTCAATCATTACTGCTATATATTACTTTTAGTTTTTGTTTGATTTATTTTCTAAGTGTGCACAAGAAATTTATGTAAGAATATATAGGCCTTATTCGTAAACAAATTTAAAATTTATTAAATGTTTTAAAAAACTAAAATTTTATATAAAAATTTTGTTAAAAAACTTTCATAAATTTTAAACTTTATTGTGAAAGAGGCAAGTAAGAGAGTATTATAGAACTCTAGAAAATATCAAGGACAAACAAACATTCTATTTATTCTATTTATGTACTTTTTTTTATTTATTGATCCTAATAATAATTACTTTTTTTGTTATAAAAGAACTGTTGATTTTCAAAATGTCTGTTTAAGAAGATTTGTCTGAATGTTTGTCGACAAGGTGGAATTAAGCTTAACTCCATTTGGGTTTTTTATTTGTAAAGAGATTAAGATATATTTGATATAAAGAAACGACTTAAATAAATCTAATGTTTTCGGTGTAAAAACTATTTTTCCGATTTCTTTCAAAAGTAAAACTTTTTGCTTTTGTCCTTATGTATGTAAAAATAAAATGTTAAATGCAAAACATGAATCTTCACAAAATTATCAAAAGTGGTACATACCTGCTAAATTCTTCGTTTAATACCTATAATGGATATGAATGTTTAAATGTATATATAAATAATTTATTTTAATATTTTAATAATATAATTTTTGTTTTTTAACAAAACAGCGTTCCATTGGTGGTTTTGTTTGCCTCCACTTTAGAACTAGGTAATTTAGAATAATTTATTGTGATCATTACAATTTCCACCCAAATTGTCATCAACTGGTTATATCTAGGGATTTCTTTTTATATTTCTTAACATTTCGTTAATAAATCAAATTAACATGTCTCATTAAACGCTATTTCAAAACAAATAATTGAATATAACCAAGTCTGTGATGAAAATCGATTAATTAATGAGAAAAACTATCTTTGAAATTCAACAACAGTTCGTGTATTATTGTGAAATTTCTTGATTTTTACTACACTTATTTTTATAGAGAGATTTTTTCTATTTGCGAATGTCAACAAAGTATGTATTCAATAGTAGGTACATTTCTGTTTGAATACTATTGAGTAGTATTCCCTAGTACACCTGTAGTACTCAAATTTATAATAAAAATCTATCTATTTGTTGCTAGTGGGCAAGTGTGAAAAATTTAATACTTTAGTACTTTTTGGTGTTGAAAAGACCATATGATAATCAATTACCAGGCTATAGTATAGTCTATAACATAATCTATAATATAGTCCAGTCAATAGTCTAGCCTATTGTCAAGTCTATATTTTAGTATATAGTCTAGCCTATAGTATAATCTATTGTCTAATGTATAGTTTAGTATATAGTCAAGTCTATAGCTAATTCTGTAGTTTAGTCTGAAGTCTATAGTCTAGTCTATTGTCTGGTCTATAGTCTATAGTCTAGTCTATTGTCTAGTCTATAGTCTAGTCTATAGTCTAGTCTATAGTCTAGTCTATGTCTAGTCTATAGTCTAGTCTATTGTCTAGTCTATAGTCTAGTCTATAGTATAGTCTATAGTCTAGTCTATTGTCTAGTCTATAGTCTAGTATATAAACTAGTTTATAGTCTAGTTTATAGTCTATAGTCTAGTCTATAGTCTAGACTATAGACTAGACCATAGACTAGTCTATAGACTAGACTATAGACTAGACTATAGACTAGACTATAGACTAGACTATAAACTAGACTATAGACTAGACTATAAACTAGTCCATAGACTAGACTATAGACTAGACTATATAGTCTATAGTCTAGTCTATAAACTAGTTTATAGTCTAGTCTATAGACTAGACTATAGACTAGACTATATAGTCTATAGTCTAGTCTATAGACTAGTTTATAGTCTAGTCTATAGTCTAGTCTCTAGTCTAGTCTATAGTCTAGTCTATAGTCTAGTCTATAGTCTATATAGTCTAGTCTATAGACTAGTTTATAGTCTAGTCTATAGTCTAGTCTATAGTCTAGTCTATAGTCTAGTCTATAGTCTAGTCTATAGTCTAGTCTATAGTCTAGTCTATAGTCTAGACTATAGACTAGACTAGACTAGTCTAGACCATAGACTAGTCTATAGACTAGACTATAGACTAGACTATAGACTAGACTACAGACTAGACTATATAGTCTATAGTCTAGTCTATAGACTAGTTTATAGTCTAGTCTATAGTCTAGTCTCTAGTCTAGTCTATAGTCTAGTCTATAGTCTAGTCTATAGTCTATATAGTCTAGTCTATAGTCTAGTCTATAGTCTAGTCTATAGTCTAGTCTATAGTCTAGTCTATAGTCTAGACTATAGACTAGACTAGTCTAGACCATAGACTAGTCTATAGACTAGACTATAGACTAGACTATAGACTAGACTACAGACTAGACTATAGACTAGACTATAGACTAGACTATAGACTAGACTATAGACTAGACTATAGACTAGACTAGACTATAGACTAGACTATAGACTAGACTATAGACTAGACTATAGATTAGACTATAGACTAGACTATAGACTAGACTATAGACTAGACTATAGACTAGACTATAGACTAGTCTATAGATTAGACTATAGACTAGACTATAGACTAGACTATAGACTAGACTATAGACTAGACTATAGACTAGACTATAGACTAGACTATAGACTAGACTATAGACTAGACTATAGCTAGACTACAGACTAGACTACATACTAGACTACATACTAGACTACAGACTAGACTACAGACTAGACTACAGACTAGACTATAGACTAGACTTTAGCCTAGTCTATAATCTAGTCTATAGTATAGTCTATAGTCTAGTCTTTAGTCTAGCCTAGAGTCTAGTCTTTAGTCTATAGTATTCTAGTCTATTCTATAGTCCGTACACTAGGTCTGTAGTCTAGTCTATATCTAAAAAATTACTATTTATATTATAATTTTAACACTTCATGCCTGCTAGTAAGTTACCTATGATTCTTTAGAGCGAATAGGAAAAAAATTTTACTTCTCGAAAAATAAGAGTTGAAAATCTGCAATTTTAAGTATTTTCTAAATGAATTCACTTCTCTTTCTAAGAACACTACTCTTTATAAAAGTTCAAAAAATTCAATTTGTGTACCTTACATCTCAATAGAAAATTGACAAATCAAACGTGAAATCAAATTTTCTTTATATTAAATTTAGAACAATGTCTTAACTTTCGATACTCGAAAATGATTTCTTTAGAAAATTCTGTGTTTTGTTTGTTTTTTTATTTTTATTTGTTTTAATTTTATATTTTTTAAAATAATTTATAAATGGAAATATAGTAAAAATAAACTACAGCATTTGCTTCTTTTGTCGTTTTATGTACTTGTTAAGATAAGAGATTATTATATATATTTATTTATAATGGAGATTACTTTAATATCATAATTTATACTACCCGTTTTTGAAAAAAATAACTATTGTTTTGCTTTTATTTTAAATTTAATATTCATATAGAAAACTTTTCATGAATATATAAAGAAAAGTTATTTATGATTATTATGAGTTTAAAAGTCCCCCTCCCACAAAGGCAGTTATTTATTTAATTACTATGAGAAGTTGTAGCAACTAACTTTAGAAAAAACATTCCAATTCAAATATAAAAAACTTGAATTAAAAATCTGTAACTATAAAAGTAATTTGTTTTCCAAACAAAAATCTTCTCATATAATTTAGTTTAAAATAATATTAAAATAACTGTAGTAATGCATAAAATATAAACTAACCCTTTATCTACAATTGCAAAAAACATATATATGCGTTTTTTATTACAATAACTATTATATATAAATAATATAAAAAAGGTTAAAACAAAATATCTTTAAGATAAACTTTAGAAAAAGAAATTAAAAAAAAACAATGTATTATTTAATATATTATTTACATGTAATTTATTTAAAAAACAAAACAAAAAATCCCTCACTACACTATTTTTTATCTAACTTATTATTAAGCTGATATTTTAATTCTACAATAAAACACAAACACCACTTGTCAATGTATTAAAACGGAAAACAAAATGATAAACACACAAAATTTTAAATAATTAAGTAGTTGCAGTGTCTTATTGTATTAATATTTTATGTTTTTCCATAATTTAAAAGAAAAAAAAAAGAAATTTATTAATAATCAATTGTAAATTAAAACAAAAAAATATTTAAAATTAAAAAACATTTTATCATTGCATAACAACGTAATAGATAAAATGCTTAAAAATACAAAAAATAACAATAGCAACTAATTTATAAGTAAACTATTTAATAAACAAAAATTAATAATATAAACATCATATTTATTAAAATTAATTTTAATTTCTAATATCGTATGTATTTTATTGTTTAAAATGTTTTAAAATGTCATAAGGATTCCAAAAATATATATATTGGGGGGTGTCTATAGCTTATTTTTCATAAAAAACCAAAAAGAAAAAAATCATTTGCCATTTTAGGGTTAATAAGGCATTTTATTTAAGCTAAAAATTTCACTGAAATACCAGGCTCTCAAAATCAAGCAGCAGGGTGCTTTTATTATTTTTGATTTTTTTTCTCCAGGAAAACTAGGGCATATTTTCAGGCGCAACTTTTTATTCAACTACTGCGTTGCCAATTCACCTTTAAAGAAAGTGGCAACTCAGTAGCAAAATAAAAAGTTATGCCTGAAAGTATGCTTTAGTTTTCCGGGAGAAAAAAAATCAAAAATAATAAAAGCACCCTGCTGCTTGATTTTGAGCGCCTGGTATTTCAGTGAAATTTTTAGCTTAAATAAAATGCCTTATTAACCCTAAAATAGCAAATGATTTTTTTCTTTTTGGTTTTTTATGAAAAATAAGCTATAGACATCCCCAATATATATATATTTTTGGAATCCTTATGAAATTGTTAACATTTTAAGACCAATAAAAAACAGTATTTAATTGTGATGAAAAATATTATTTTTATTTTATTTATTAAAACATTATTTTGACTTTTACTTACCGATATATGCAGTTTGTATGTAATAACTAAAATGTACATATATGTATAATACGGATGTATAGTTTTTTTCTATATAGAAGGAATATAGACTTTTTGTATGGAAAATTATGGATAATTTTCTTTATAGAAATGAATGGATCATTCTTTCTGTATAGAAAAGAATGGACCATTCTTTCTGTATAGAAAAGAATGGACCCTTCTTTCCGTATAGAAAAGAATGGACCCTTCTTTCCGTATAGAAAAGAATGGACCCTTCTTTCCCTTTAGAAAAGAATGGACCTTTTTTCTGTATAGAAAAGAATGGATCTGTTCTTCTGTATAGAAAAGAATGGATCATTCTTTCTGTATTGAAAAGAATGGACCATTCTTTCTGTATAGAAAAGAATGGACCATTCTTTCTGTATAGAAAAGAATGGACCATTCTTTCTGTATAGAAAAGAATGGACCATTCTTTCCGTATAGGAAAGAATGGACCATTCTTTCCGTATAGAAAAGAAAATGGACCATTCTTTGCGTATAGAAAAGAAAATGGACCATTCTTTCTGTATAGAAAAGAATGGACCATTCTTTCCGTATAGAAAAGAATGGACCATTCTTTCCGCATAGAAAAGAATGGACCATTCTTTCCGTATAGAAAAGAATGGACCATTCTTTCCGTATAGAAAAGAATGGACCATTCTTTCCGTATAGAAAAGAATGGACCATTCTTTCCGTATAGAAAAGAATGGACCATCCTTTCTGTGTAAAAAAGAATGGACCATTCTTTCTGTATAGAAAAGAATGGACCATCCTTTCTGTGTAAAAAAGAATGGACCTTTCTTTCTGTACAGAAATGGATGAACCTTTTTTCTGTATAGAGAGGAATGGATCTGTTCTTCTGTATAGAAAATAATGGATCTGTTCTTCTGTATAGAAAAGAACGGATCTGTTCTTCTGTATAGAAAAGAATGGACCATTCTTTCTGTATAGAAAAGAATGGACCATTCTTTCTGTATAGAAAAGAATGGACCATTCTTTTTGTATAGAAAAGAATGGACCATTCTTTTTGTATAGAAAAGAATGGATCATTCTTTCTGTATAGAAAAGAGTGGACCATTATTTCTGTATAGAAAAGAATGAACCATTATTTCTGTATAGAAAAGAATGAACCATTATTTCTTTATAGAAAAAATTGATGTTTTAGTTGTAAGAAATGATCCGTTCTTTTCTATACAGAAAAATGCGAGAGAAAATAGAGAAAAAATTGTCCATTCTTTTCTATAGGAAAATAACGGTCCATTACTTTTCTAAACGGAAATAATGGTTCATTCTTTTCCATACAAAATATGGTCCATCTTTGTATAGGAAAATGTCGACCATTACTTTTTGTATAGAAAATAGTAGAAGATTGTTTCTGTATACAAAAAAAAGGACCATTATTTCTGTATAGAAAAAGAATGAATCTTCATTTCTATATAGAAATGAATAGGCGATTTTTTCTTTATTGCAAATATGAACCATTCTTCCGTATACGGAAGAAGAATTGAATATTTTTTCTCTATTGGAAAAAATGGAACATTTATACTATATAGAAAAGAATAAACCAGTTTTTTATATACAAATAATGTTCCATTCCTTTTTATACAGAAAAATGGTCCATATTTTCTATACAGAAAAACTAGATTATTCTTTTCAATATAGAAAAAATGGTCCATATTTTGCTATTAAAAGAAATGTTCCATTCTTTTCTATACAGAAATAACGGCCCATTCTTTTCTATACAGAAATAACGGTCCATTCTTTTTAATACAGCAATAATGGTTCGTTCTTCTCTACACAAAAAAATGGTCTACATTTTTCTCTGCAGAAAACACAGATCATTCTTTTCTATACGGAAAAAGGTCCATATTTTTCTATACAAGTATAGAAAATTATATAGAAAATAGACAATTTTTTTCTTTATAGCAAAATATAGACAATTTTTCTGTATAGAAAATACTAAACCAGTTTTTCTTTGTAGAAAAATAGGGACCATTTTTTGGTATATAGAAAAAATATACCATTTTTTTGTACAGAACATAATGACAAATATTTTCTGTATAGAAACATATGGACAATTTTTCTATAATATGTAGAAAAACTTCTTACATTTTTCCATATAGAGAAAAAATGGACCAAGTTCTTCTGTCTAAATGTTTTTTACTATAAATAACAAATACATTTATTACAATCTATATAAATACAAATACGTATATACATATATATAAAGTAGATAGTTACAATTTCTCAAATATATTATAAATTGTGTGTATTATGTCTTTCTTTTTATTTAAATATCTTTTGTTTTTCTTTTCGCATTTATAAATCATCGATCATATCATAATATGTATGTATTTTGCATGTATAAATATATTTATTTATATATAAGGTTTGTTTTGTATTTAAATTAATAACTTTATTTTGTTTGTTTTAATTGGATTTTATAATTCACGATTTAAACTAAATTATAATTTAAAATAAACATAAAAAGAGTGTTCAAATGTATGCTTTATGAAGATGACTAAAGGATTAGAATTGTTAAGAAGAGTGAAAATTTCTTCTTTTCAAGTATATTAAACATTTATTACAAAAATTAAGAAATAATGGTAAGAAATCAAGTCGCTAATATATGAAAATAATTAAAGAACATTTTGAATATATGTAAACGCATAAACAAAAGAACATAAAGCAATTAAATGGTGATTTTTCACGGGCAGTTAGTTAGTTGTATTTGTAATTCTATTACAGAAAATTGCAACTATAGTTTATTTACAGAATTTTTTTAAAAAGGAAAAAAAATATCAATCAATTGATAGCAAAATGCCACTAGGTAAGTTTTAGAATTTTATAAATACAAAACATTTGCTTGAAATTATGGAAAGTGTGGATTATTGATTATAAAGCTAAATTAAAATACATAAATAATAAATGTGTAAATTATGCGGACACACACACTCACTACCATGTATACCGTTTATCTAAATAAATTTAAAACAAAGAAAATCTAACTGGATAGACTCTAAAGTATTCGATTGTTGTATGTGATTTGTATGCACCAGTTATGTGAGGAGTATTCTACAATATTATTATCATTATTATTAATATTTATGTATGTTTCATATTAAAAATTTTATATTTTATACAAAATAATTCTTAATCTTTTTACATTTACATTTAGATTTTGTGTGTTATTACATATTTTCATTGCATCTCTCCTAGAAATGCTGGAGAGTGGAAGAAGAGATGATGATGATAGTGATAAAAAATAATTTTTATAATAATGGCGGCAATGATGACAATGACAACAGTCAAAATTAATTATAATAATAATAATAATAATAATAATAATAATAAAGACAATAACGGCGACGACGGTGGTGGTAGTGGTGGTGTTGATGGTGGTAGTTGTTGTAGTAGTTGTGGCAAAGGTGATCTTATGATGATTATTGTCTTCCGTTTTCAACTACAACATTTACTCTTCTTTTTACCACTGGATTTCTTTAAATTGATCGTATCTTTCTGTGGATCATTTTGTGCATTGCGCAACTTGTGCTGAAGTACTTGTCGTGTTATCGACAGGAACATTTCCTCAACTTTAATATTATTTTTGGCAGATGTTTCAAATAATTCAATATCCATTTGCTGGGCAAAGCGTTGGGCATCCTCGGTAATGACCACTTTTCGATCGGGATCATCATTTTTATTACCAACTAGAGAGTTTTTATTTTTATTATTAAATACTAAAGTAAAAAAACAATATGTTTTAGAGTTTTGCAATAACTTACCTAATACTTTATTCACCACATCACAATTATTTTGTATTTCATCTAGCCATCGTCTTACATTGGCAAATGATTCACCATTTGTTACATCGTAAACAACAATAACACCATGTGTTCCTCGATAATAAGTGCTGGTTATTGTACGGAATCTCTCTTGACCCGCTGTATCCCATATTTGTAATTTAACTCGCAGACCATCAATAACTACTGTGCGTATTTTGAAATCTACACCAATTGTTGTGATATAACTACCTGAGAATGTGTCATCCGAGAAACGTATTAATAGTGATGATTTTCCTACACCTAAATAAATGTAATAGAAAAAATGCCATATAATAATAATTAATAAATAAGATTTCAGTTTTATTTAAAAAAAATAATGTCTGATTTATATCATGTTTAAATTTCTAATTCTTCGAAGAAAGAATATTAATATCATGAAATCTTTGCTATTTCTACACATCCTTAAAATATCTATACATTTATTGTTTCATCATTATTATATACATATATTATGAGGTCTGAGTGGAGTTGCGTCATAAGCAGTTCATTCATAATTAATAGGAAGTGAAGATGCTAAGATAAAGAAACAGAAAACTAGAAACGCAAGAGGAGAGATAAATGGAAATAGGACGAGTCAATTTCCTAAGTGAGAGAATATGAGTCTTCCTATAAAACAAAGTCGATAAAATGACTAACTCTGTTGATAGAACGTAATAGATTACGAAGTCTAAGGTCCGCAATTTTTCACAGTTCGCCATGGAAGCTATTTAACAGCCGTTTCAACCTGAGATTCTTTGACTGCGTATATTCAGTTCTATAGGTCCTCAAATCAAGTGAAAACAATTAAGAATGGGAACAGGACGATTCTCAAGGGTTTGCAACCCAAACGATTTGTCATGTCAATTTCCTATAGAAAGGAATGTGAGAGAATCTGTGTCCCCTTACTTACTAGAAGAAATTACTAATTCCTATTAGACTTTAATAGATCGAGTGTGAATGGGTCGAGTTGCCAAAATGATGTGAATACTAGACGCTTTTTAAGAAATAGCTTGGGAGCTTTATAAATAATGAATTCTTTATTCAATAATAATCTTCATCCAATGAGTTTTTGGTTGATTTAGTATACCTAGCATTAAGTTCACTGTCACTGATTCAGTGAATATCAAACTACAATAGCGACAGATGGTGGTACTTTCCACATTATTTATATCAAGGTTCGTACCTTGATTCTGTAACCTCATTTCCATGGTAAACAATCACATAATGTCCTTAAGGGCATTTCTACAAACAGTATCGAATGTACCGTATGACATGCCAATGCTTAAGAGCAGATTGAATATTGACATAAATTGTCTTGTAAATGCCCTTCTCGACAAAAGTGATGACTGACTGACAAACTAAAATAAACAACTTCTTCAAAAGAGCAGAGGAGAACCACAATTTTTTTTAAATCAAACGGATTAAGTTATTCCAATCTCCTTCATACGTAATTCACACATTGTACAAATTTTTATCTTAAGGCGCTTGGGTTTTGTGATTATGAATCGGTAAATGTTAGAATTATATTATGTTTGTAATACAAACTTTGTATGTATTTAAAATTTACTTTTCACATTTATCTCTACATAAATTTTAATGTAATTCAAAAAGTAGCACAAATCTCAATTTAAATATGAAAATTATATTATATAGCTAGTAAAGGAATTTTTTGTAAAATTTAATAAAAATTAAAAAAATTATTTTAAGTGATAATGTTGCATTTACAACTCAAACATAGAAAAGAAAAAGAAATGATGCGGTCAGTAGTTTTGTTTTGTCTTCAGCTTGTTTATATTAGTCACACTTGTAAGAAACTTAAATGACTGAAAGCATTTTTTTTGGAATTAAATGAAAAAAAAGCTGCAGGTTAACAAATATTGTATTATTCCAATTAATAATAAGGAATAAGTTACTTGTTCAAAACTAAAATGTACAATTAAATTTTTAACCATTATTAACTTGATTTGAAGTTATGTATCTAAGTGATATTTAAAAAAAAAGTAAAGCCATTTAAATTTTAATAAAATATTTGCGGTTAGAGTGTGATTATATTAAATTTTAACAACATTTATTTTTAAAGGAATTGTTGATTGTGATAAAACACATCATACTTAAGATGTATCACTTTTTCATATAAATAAAACAAAAATTTAATCTATTTTACAGCATTGCGATAAATCCTTTTATAAACAAATATTACTGGGTCAGAATAGCCATACTTATGTATATCGAGAACAAATATTGATATGAAAATAAATATAGTCAATCTTCTTCTATTCTCATTTTGAAATTTATAACCAAATTCAAGTAAAATTGTCTACTTTTTTAAAGCTAATTAACACAGCATATTCTGTGGAAAAGAATCTCCTTCATTCCACCACACAAAGGTCAGATATCTATTACCTTTCTATTGATCGCAATCATTAAATTCAGATGTATGTTGACCTTCGCTGAAATATTCCAAAAAACTTCGTATGCTTTTAAAACAACGTACAAGATTGTCTTCTCATTAGACTACCTCTTCATGTTCGGAAACTATTGATACTAGAGAGTCCTAAATTAACACCCATTATCTTATTCTTATGACAAACCCCCCGACACATTTGAAAGTAGCCGTTGATTTCGGGACGTTATCTGTGACGTCACCCCTTCAGACGTCCGCCGTTTACAAATGATCAAAAACGGTTCATAAAATTGATCTTAAAGCTTATCAGGAATAGTTTTAAGTTGTTTGAAAGAATATTTACATATATACATCAAATCCGAAGAAATACACCTAGGCCTCTATCGGGCATATTGTGCTAAAGCTTATCAGCAATTGTATAAGCCCCTTTTAATAAATGTTACAACAATTATCTTCATATGTCGTTGTTAATATTAAATAAAAGCACACTTTTAGAACTCTGCATTATAAAATAAACGCAATCCAATAAAAGATACATGCGGCAAATACATATGTGTACGCAAAAAATATACGACATCAGGGAATAAAAAACTTGCATTCTATTAATAATACTTCTCAAAGGGAAAATACATTAATATAAAAGTAATAAATTAACAAACTTACCACTGTCGCCAATAATTAAAAGTTTAAATAAATGATCAAAACCACGAGCCATAATTGTAGACTTAATTTGGAGGGGTTTGAGCGTCTAGAAGGAATTTACGTTAATGGAAGAAGAGATGCCGGTAATTGACCACTACCACTGCAGGATGACTGATGAAATGTGTGTTCTTAACGGAGTATGTAAAATTACAAGGAGGAGTTAATATTAGTAAGTTATTCTTCGAATTGTTTTATTGCAAAAAAAAAAAAAAAAAAGAAGGAAAAACAACCACTTTTTTTGCAGGCTTCACTTTTAGTATTTATAAACTACACACCCACATATAATTTTTGGAGAATGCAATCGTTTTACGAAACACGTATTGTTATTGATGTTGTTGGTCTTTTTGTTATCACTAAATTAGTTAGGAAACATAAAGTCCACAATATTTTAACACTTTAAAAATGTTTTTAATATCTTTCTTTTTATTTTTTTAGGGGATTAATTACTTTTTTGTTACGTTACTTGTTCCGTTCATTCGTTGGTTGGGTGGCTGTTCTCTGACTCTGGGGTGTTTGCTGAGCTGTTGTTGTGACGATTTGATAAGAAAATCACTTGTTCGTAATTTTATTTATTCTATTGTATTTTCACTGCCTTTGTTCACTTATTATGGATTTTAGTTTCTATTTTGGGGATATAATAGAATAGTTATACGTTTTAGGGCGTTAGACGTTAGGCCGGCTAATTGTTTGTATTATGTTACAAAACCATTTAACTTAATGTTAGTTAATATGTCTGAATGGCTGCTGGTTCTTAACCTTCCTCTTCAAGTGGCAGTAGGTTCGATTTTATTCTCTACTTTAGAACGTCTTATCAATTTACTGTTTTAAATATGTACAATTAATATTGATATGATTTGATATTCCTTTTTTTGCTTAATCTCAATTTTAAAATAAAAACTTTCGTTTTTTGTGTTTCGTTTTTAGTCAAATGACTTTGGAAAACTATTATTATGATGACACTTCTCTACCCGCTTCTTCCTCGGCCCCTCTTAATTTTTTTAATTTAACACTTTAATCACTTTGACCACATACACACAAATACTGATTGGTTGGCTGTCGGGCTGCTGCTTATGACTTTTTTGCTGAGTTTATTTTTTTCTTCTGGCGATTCACATTACTCCCTCTTCTTTTTTTGTTGTATTTTTTGCACTTCGTTTTTTTTACTTTCTTTTTGGTGTTACTGTCTGCTTACTTGTTTTTCTTATATTATAAATTTATAGTTTGTAATTGTGATTTAACAAAACCTAGCGCATCGTTATTTGATAAGTTTTCAAAATTATTAAATAATTTTCCAATTAATAAAAGTAATTGAAATATTTTATAAAATATTTTATGTGATTTTCCTATTCAAATGCGTCATCAAAGAGCTGCGCCAACAAACTTAACGGCGTTGTCGACGGACTAAACAGTTCGGCGGCGGCTTAAAAACGTTTGTTGGCTGACTTATTTTTAGCCGTTTTAAACCTCCAGCGATAATATTAAAAACACTGAATATCTCTATAATTTGTAAATTTTTTTTAATATAATAACTGTGCTTAGACTATTTATTTTGGATTATTTTTATAACGGTAGAAGGCAGGATCAAAATTTAGTTAATAATTGAAATTTAGTAATTATGGCTCATTTTTGAATGTTTTTATAAGAGTTAGCACTACTCTCACTAGATAAAAAAATTTTTGCAAACCAACAACAAATTTAATTTTGAATGGTCACAGTTGTAATAAATGGTATTTAATTTACATAGAGCTGCCACTTTGTTTTTATGAAAAAGATAACGTCAACTTTTTATAAGCAGCATTGCCAGCATACGATTGAAATTAAAGTCACAGCATACCGTTACAATATGTATGCGGAAATATAAAAATAACTTATTTTAACAATATCATAATTTTATAAAAATTTACTAAGGTATGCAGTAACATAAAAATAACCTATTTTAACTATATCATTATTTCATAAAAACTTACTTAAAAATATGGTTTATAACAAAATTTGAAATTGATCCCAACTTGTGATCCTTAAAAATGAAAAAAATTGCTTTTAATTTAATGTCAAAATGAGTTCATTCTTCAAATAAAATGTGTGTTTTAACCAAGTTTGAAAAGCGGTATCGAAATAAAACACATTTTAGTAATAGTATTTTAGTTATCTGAGTTTTGGCTTATTTCGTTATCGTTCTATTTGTGTAATCGACATGTAAGACAAGAGACAAGACACTTTTATATCCTACTGACAATATTTTGAGAGAAAATATAAAATACTTTACTTCATACTAAAACCTTTTTTTAGTGAAGACATAAAAGTCCGCTTTTCTCGAAAACTATAAGAGATTATATACTAAAAACCGATAATTTAAGTAAAAATATAAAAGTCCGGGTTTCTCGAAAACTATTATAGATACAGCAAAAACAAGCGAAATCTGTGATCACTTATATTTCATACTAAAAACCGATATTTTGAATGAAAACATAAAAGCACGTTTTTCTCGAAAACTATAACAGATACAGCAAAAACAATTGAAATCTATGATTACTTATATTTCATACTAAAAACCGATATTTTGAGTGAAAACATAAAAGTCCGTTTTTCTCGAAAAATTTAAGAGTAGAGCACAAACAACCGAAATCTGTGATCACCTTTATTTCATACTAAAAACCGACATTTTAAGTGAAAACATAAAAGCACGTTTTTCTCGAAAACTATAACAGAAATCGATATTTTAGACAAAAGCATAAAAGTGAGTGATTACTTTTTGAATGAAAACATAAAAGTACGTTTTTCTCGAAAACTATAAGAGATACAGCATAAACAAGTGAAATCTGTGATCACTTATATTTTATACTATAAATCGATATTTTAGGCAAAAACATAAAAGTGAGTGATCACTTATATTTCATATCTGTGATCTCTTATATTTCATACTAAAACCCGACATTTTGAGTGAAAACATAGAAGTACGTTTTTCTCGAAAACTATAACAGATACAGCAAAAACAAGCGAAATCTGTGATCGCTTATATTTCATACTAAAAACCGATATTTTGAGTGAAAACATAAAAGTACGTTTTCTCGAAAACTATAAGAGATACAGCAAAAACAAGTGAAATCTGTGATCACTTATATTTCATACTAAAAACCGATATTTTGAGTGAAAACATAAAAGTACGTTTTTCTCGAAAACTATAAGAGATACAGCAAAAACAAGTGAAATCTGTGATCACTTATATTTCATACTAAAAACCGACATTTTGAGTGAAAACATAAAAGTACGTTTTTCTCGAAAACTATAACAGATACAGCAAAAGCAAGCGAAATCTATGATATTTCATACTAAAAACCGATATTTTGAGTAAAAACATAAAAGTACGTTTTTCTCGAAAACTATAAGAGATACAGCAAAAACAAGTGAAATCTGTGATCACTTATATTTCATACTAAAAACCGATATTTTGAGTGAAAACATAAAAGTACGTTTTTCTCGAAAACTATAACAGATACAGCAAAAACAAGTGAAATCTGTGATCACTTATATTTCATACTAAAAACCGATATTTTGAGTGAAAACATAAAAGTACGTTTTTCTCGAAAACTATAAGAGATACAGCAAAAACAAGTGAAATCTGTGATCACTTATATTTCATACTAAAAACCGATATTTTGAGTGAAAACATAAAAGTACGTTTTTCTCGAAAACTATAAGAGATACAGCAAAAACAAGTGAAATCTGTGATCACTTATATTTCATACTAAAAACCGATATTTTGAGTGAAAACATAAAAGTACGTTTTTCTCGAAAACTATAAGAGATACAGCAAAAACAAGTGAAATCTGTGATCACTTATATTTCATACTAAAAACCGATATTTTGAGTGAAAACATAAAAGTACGTTTTTCTCGAAAACTATAAGAGATACAGCAAAAACAAGTGAAATCTGTGATCACTTATATTTCATACTAAAAACCGATATTTTGAGTGAAAACATAAAAGTACGTTTTTCTCGAAAACTATAAGAGATACAGCAAAAACAAGTGAAATCTGTGATCACTTATATTTCATACTAAAAACCGATATTTTGAGTGAAAACATAAAAGTACGTTTTTCTCGAAAACTATAAGAGATACAGCAAAAACAAGTGAAATCTGTGATCACTTATATTTCATACTAAAAACCGATATTTTGAGTGAAAACATAAAAGTACGTTTTTCTCGAAAACTATAACAGATACAGCAAAAAAAAGTGAAATCTGTGATCACTTATATTTCATACTAAAAACCGATATTTTGAGTGAAAACATAAAAGTACGTTTTTCTCGAAAACTATAACAGATACAGCAAAAACAAGTGAAATCTGTGATCACTTATATTTCATACTAAAAACCGATATTTTGAGTGAAAACATAAAAGTACGTTTTTCTCGAAAACTATAAGAGATACAGCAAAAACAAGTGAAATCTGTGATCACTTATATTTCATACTAAAAACCGATATTTTGAGTGAAAACATAAAAGTACGTTTTTCTCGAAAACTATAAGAGATACAGCAAAAACAAGTGAAATCTGTGATCACTTATATTTCATACTAAAAACCGATATTTTGAGTGAAAACATAAAAGTACGTTTTTCTCGAAAACTATAAGAGATACAGCAAAAACAAGTGAAATCTGTGATCACTTATATTTCATACTAAAAACCGATATTTTGAGTGAAAACATAAAAGTACGTTTTTCTCGAAAACTATAAGAGATACAGCAAAAACAAGTGAAATCTGTGATCACTTATATTTGATACTAAAAACCGATATTTTGAGTGAAAACATAAAAGTACGTTTTTCTCAAAAACTATAAGAGATACAGCAAAAACAAGTGAAATCTGTGATCACTTATATTTCATACTAAAAACCGATATTTTGAGTGAAAACATAAAAGTACGTTTTTCTCGAAAACTATAACAGATACAGCAAAAACAAGTGAAATCTGTGATCACTTATATTTCATACTAAAAACCGATATTTTGAGTGAAAACATAAAAGTACGTTTTTCTCGAAAACTGTAACAGATACAGCAATATTTTGATGAAAAACATAAAAGTACGTTTTTCTCGAAAACTATAAGAGATACAGCAAAAACAAGTGAAATCTGTGATTAAAAAAACTGTAACAGATACAGCAATATTTTGAGTGAAAACATAAAAGTACGTTTTTCTCGAAAACTGTAACAGATACAGCAAAAACAAGTGAAATCTGTGATCACTTATATTTCATACTAAAAACCGACATTTTGAGTAAAAACATAAAAGTACGTTTTTCTCGAAAACTATAAAAGATACAGCAAAAACAAGTGAAATCTGTGATCACTTATATTTCATACTAAAAACCGATATTTTGAGTGAAAACATAAAAGTACGTTTTTCTCGAAAACTATAAGAGATACAGCAAAAACAAGTGAAATCTGTGATCACTTATATTTCATACTAAAAACCGATATTTTGAGTGAAAACATAAAAGTACGTTTTTCTCGAAAACTATAAGAGATACAGCAAAAACAAGTGAAATCTGTGATCACTTATATTTCATACTAAAAACCGATATTTTGAGTGAAAACATAAAAGTACGTTTTTCTCGAAAACTATAAGAGATACAGCAAAAACAAGTGAAATCTGTGATCACTTATATTTCATACTAAAAACTGATATTTTGAGTGAAAACATAAAAGTACGTTTTTCTCGAAAACTGTAACAGATACAGCAATATTTTGAGTGAAAACACAAAAGTACGTTTTTCTCGAAAACTATAAGAGATACAGCAAAAACAAGTGAAATCTGTGATTAAAAAAACTGTAACAGATACAGCAATATTTTGAGTGAAAACATAAAAGTACGTTTTTCTCGAAAACTATAACAGATACAGCAAAAACAAGTGAAATCTGTGATCACTTATATTTCATACTAAAAACCGACATTTTGAGTAAAACATAAAAGTACGTTTTTCTCGAAAACTATAAAAGATACAGCAAAAACAAGTGAAATCTGTGATCACTTATATTTCATACTAAAAACCGACATTTTGAGTGAAAACATAAAAGTACGTTTTTCTCGAAAACTATAAGAGATACAGCAAAAACAAGTGAAATCTGTGATCACTTATATTTCATACTAAAAACCGACATTTTGAGTGAAAACATAAAAGTACGTTTTTCTCGAAAACTATAAAAGATACAGCAAAAACAAGTGAAATCTGTGATCACTTATATTTCATACTAAAAACCGATATTTTGAGTGAAAACATAAAAGTACGTTTTTCTCGTAAAACTATAACAGATACAGCAAAAACAAGTGAAATCTGTGATCACTTATATTTCATACTAAAAACCGATATTTTGAGTGAAAACATAAAAGTACGTTTTTCTCGAAAACTATAACAGATACAGCAAAAACAAGTGAAATCTGTGATCACTTATGTTTCATACTAAAAACCGATATTTTGAGTGAAAACATAAAAGTACGTTTTTCTCGAAAACTATAAGAGATACAGCAAAAACAAGTGAAATCTGTGATCACTTATATTTCATACTAAAAACCGATATTTTGAGTGAAAACATAACTATAAGAGATACAGCAAAAACAAGTGAAATCTGTGATCACTTATATTTCATACTAAAAACCGATATTTTGAGTGAAAACATAAAAGTACGTTTTTCTCGAAAACTATAAGAGATACAGCAAAAACATGTGAAATCTGTGATCACTTATATTTCATACTAAAAACCGATATTTTGAGTGAAAACATAAAAGTACGTTTTTCTCGAAAACTATAAGAGATACAGCAAAAACAAGTGAAATCTGTGATCACTTATATTTCATACTAAAAACTGATATTTTGAGTGAAAACATAAAAGTACGTTTTTCTCGAAAACTTAAAACAGATACAGCAAAAACAAGTGAAATCTGTGATCACTTATATTTCATACTAAAAACCGATATTTTGAGTGAAAACATAAAAGTACGTTTTTCTCGAAAACTATAAGAGATACAGCAAAAACAAGTGAAATCTGTGATCACTTATATTTCATACTAAAAACCGATATTTTGAGTGAAAACATAAAAGTACGTTTTTCTCGAAAACTATAAGAGATACAGCAAAAACAAGTGAAATCTGTGATCACTTATATTTCATACTAAAAACCGATATTTTGAGTGAAAACATAAAAGTACGTTTTTCTCGAAAACTATAACAGATACAGCAAAAACAAGTGAAATCTGTGATCACTTATATTTCATACTAAAAACCGATATTTTGAGTGAAAACATAAAAGTACGTTTTTCTCGAAAACTATAAGAGATACAGCAAAAACAAGTGAAATCTGTGATCACTTATATTTCATACTAAAAACCGATATTTTGAGTGATAACTATAAGAGATACAGCAAAAACAAGTGAAATCTGTGATCACTTATATTTCATACTAAAAACCGATATTTTGAGTGAAAACATAAAAGTACGTTTTTCTCGAAAACTATAAGAGATACAGCAAAAACAAGTGAAATCTGTGATCACTTATATTTCATACTAAAAACCGATATTTTGAGATACTATAAGAGATGCAGCAAAAACAAGTGAAATCTGTGATCACTTATGTTTCATACTAAAAACCGATATTTTGAGTGAAAACATAAAAGTACGTTTTTCTCGAAAACTATAAGAGATACAGCAAAAACAAGTGAAATCTGTGATCACTTATATTTCATACTAAAAACCGATATTTTGAGTGAAAACATAAAAGTACGTTTTTCTCGAAAACTATAAGAGATACAGCAAAAACAAGTGAAATCTGTGATCACTTATATTTCATACTAAAAACCGATATTTTGAGTGAAAACATAAAAGTACGCTTTTCTCGAAAACTATAAGAGATACAGCAAAAACAAGTGAAATCTGTGATCACTTATATTTCATACTAAAAACCGATATTTGAGTGAAAACATAAAAGTACGCTTTTCTCGAAAACTATAAGAGATACAGCAAAAACAAGTGAAATCTGTGATCACTTATATTTCATACTAAAAACCGATATTTTGAGTGAAAACATAAAAGTACGCTTTTCTCGAAAACTTTAACAGATACAGCAAAAACAAGTGAAATCTGTGATCACTTATATATCATACTAAAAACCGATATTTTGAGTGAAAACATAAAAGTACGTTTTTCTCGAAAACTATAAGAGATACAGCAAAAACAAGTGAAATCTGTGATCACTTATATTTCATACTAAAAACCGATATTTTGAGTGAAAACATAAAAGTACGTTTTTCTCGAAAACTATAAGAGATACAGCAAAAACAAGTGAAATCTGTGATCACTTATATTTCATACTAAAAACCGATATTTTGAGTGAAAACATAAAAGAACGTTTTTCTCGAAAACTATAAGAGATACAGCAAAAACAAGTGAAATCTGTGATCACTTATATTTCATACTAAAAACCGATATTTTGAGTGAAAACATAAAAGTACGTTTTTCTCGAAAACTGTAACAGATACAGCAAAAACAAGTGAAATCTGTGATCACTTATATTTCATACTAAAAACCGATATTTTGAGTGAAAACATAAAAGTACGTTTTTCTCGAAAACTATAAGAGATACAGCAAAAACAAGTGAAATCTGTGATCACTTATATTTCATACTAAAAACCGATATTTTGAGATACTATAAGAGATACAGCAAAAACAAGTGAAATCTGTGATCACTTATGTTTCATACTAAAAACCGATATTTTGAGTGAAAACATAAAAGTACGTTTTTCTCGAAAACTATAAGAGATACAGCAAAAACAAGTGAAATCTGTGATCACTTATATTTCATACTAAAAACCGATATTTTGAGATACTATAAGAGATACAGCAAAAACAAGTGAAATCTGTGATCACTTATGTTTCATACTAAAAACCGATATTTTGAGTGAAAACATAAAAGTACGTTTTTCTCGAAAACTATAAGAGATACAGCAAAAACAAGTGAAATCTGTGATCTCTTATATTTCACACTAAAAACCGACATTTTGAGTAAAAACATAAAAGTACGTTTTTCTCGAAAACTATAACGGATACAGCAAAAACAAGTAAAATCTGTGATCACTTATATTTCATACTAAAAACCGATATTTTGAGTGAAAACATAAAAGTACGTTTTTCTCGAAAACTATAAGAGATACAGCAAAAACAAGTGAAATCTGTGATCACTTATATTTCATACTAAAAACCGATATTTTGAGTGAAAACATAAAAGTACGTTTTTCTCGAAAACTATAAGAGATACAGCAAAAACAAGTGAAATCTGTGATCACTTATATTTCATACTAAAAACCGATATTTTGAGTGAAAACATAAAAGTACGTTTTTCTCGAAAACTATAAAAGATACAGCAAAAACAAGTGAAATCTGTGATCACTTATATTTCATACTATATACCGACATTTTGAGTGAAAACATAAAAGTACGTTTTTCTCGAAAACTGTAAGAGATACAGCAAAAACAAGCGAAATCTGTGATCACTTATATTTCATACTAAAAACCGACATTTTGAAAACATAAAAGTCCTTTTTTCTCGACCGACATTTTGAGTGAAAACATAAAAGTACGTTTTTCTCGAAAACGATAAGAGATACAGCAAAAACAAGTGAAATCTGTGATCACTTATATTTCATTCTAAAAACCGACATTTTGAGTGAGAACATAAAAGTCCGTTTTTCTCGAAAACTATAAGAGATACAGCAAAAACAAGCGAAATCTGTGATCACTTATATTTCATACTAAAAACCGACATTTTGAGTAAAAACATAAAAGTACGTTTTTCTCGAAAACTATAAGAGATACAGCAAAAACAAGCGAAATCTGTGATCACTTATATTTCATACTAAAAACCGACATTTTGAAAACATAAAAGTCCTTTTTTCTCGACCGACATTTTGAGTGAAAACATAAAAGTACGTTTTTCTCGAAAACGATAAGAGATACAGCAAAAACAAGTGAAATCTGTGATCACTTATACTGAAAACATAAAAGTACGTTTTTCTCGAAAACTATAAGAGATACAGCAAAAACAAGTGAAATCTGTGACAACTTATATTTCATACTAAAAAGCGACAATTTGAGTGAAAACATAAAAGTCCTTTTTTCTCGAAAACTATAAGAGATACAGCAAAAACTAGTGAAATCTGTGATCATTTTATTTCATACTGAAAACTGATATTTTATTTAATTGAATGGAAACATAAAATTCCGTTTTTCTTGAAAACTATAAAATATAGAGCAAAAGCAATCGAAATCTGTGATCACTTATATTTCATCCTAAAAATCGATATTTTAGGTGAAAACATAAAAGTGAGTGATCACTTATATTTCACATAAACATAAAAGTCCGTTTTTCTCGAAAACTATAACAAATACAGCAAAAGCTATATTCTTGGGTACACTTGCAAAAGCTATATTCTTGGGTACGGTTGTATGGGTTTTAGAGTATGTGCGAAGTTTACATGAACATGGACTCAAAAAGTGGTTTGGGTATTACAAACGCACTGCTATAGTAGTAATAATAGCAAACATAATATATAACAAAATAAATGCATAAAATAAATAATATCTTAATGTTACAGCCAATTATTTTTCCATAAGGAACTTTTACACTAAGTATCAATTCACCAAGAGCCCATATTTAAATTCGCATGATAGATCCTTTTGTAAAAATTTGAATTATGCTGGTAGTCTATTTGATTCCAACTATTTTTTTTCGGTTGTTATTGGCTTCCAAATATAAGTAATTTTGTGTTTCGTTGTTAATTTTTCTCCAATTGTTGTATATTAAGCAGTGTTAAATCCGAATCTGGCCTCTTATATTTAATTTTTTCAAACTTCAGGATACGATATCTCAAGTCCCCAATTTAGTCGTCCTATGTCATTCTTTACATCGAAAAGAAAACGCTTTAGTTTTTTTTTTTTGTTTTTGCTTTTTTTACTAATTAAATTATAATGATTTTATGCATTACATTTCTTTTTTATTGAGTTTTGTAATTTTCTGTTACATGTTTTATTTTTATATTTTTCTTTTAAATTTAATGCCGGCAAATAAAATGATGAAATGTTTGGTAAAAGAAATTGAAATAAGATTGAGATTAATAAGCTTTAAGATTTTTTTAATTACTTGTTTGTTTTAATGATATTATTATTGTATTAATATATGTTTTATTTTTTTTTTTGTTTTAATTTGCTAAACACATTTATATATTTAATTACATAATTTAATAAATTTATTTAAATAACAAAATTAAATTTTCTTTTTTTTTTGCATTTTTAAACTATATAGGTTTTTTATTATTTTCAAGTATTTAACTGATTCATTTTAATTTTTTGTTTAAAAGAAAATTTAAATGAATCTTAAAAATAAATTCAAATTGTTAATTTAGTTTTTGACTAAAAAAAAAAAACAAACACAAATTATAGATAAAAGTTTATATTTTAATATAAATTTTAACGTTTGATATTTGATTTAATTTTTTTTAAATTTAAATTATCTTTTAATAGAATTTAAATGTTTAAAACAAACAATACTTTTTTTCTGTTTAAATCGTTAATATGCAGTTTTGTATACTGTTTTTCGTTTTAAATTTTGTAATTACATACACATTTAATTAGTTTGTGTTTTCTTTTAGATTTGATATTTGGTTTTGAATGTTCTAGATTTTATTTTCTGCACTTAATATGTATAAAATGTTAAAGGATACTCCTTTTTTTCCTATAAATAACAATGACTTTACTATAAATTGTTGTTATTTTTATAAACTTTAGTTTTGTTTGCCAAATAATTTGGCCATGTATTTAGTAATGAATTTTTTTTAGAACATTCTTGTAGTTTAAGACTTTTTAACATTGTTGAGGCCTTTTTCTTGTTGTTTTATTAAAATAAGTTTTATTTTTTCGGTTTTTTCCTTCTAAGTTTAAATATTTATTGTTTTTATTGTTATTATTTCTTATTTTAACTTGTTAATACATAATTTTTAGGTATATAATGTATGTATGTATATATATTTATGTATTGTATATAAATATAATTGTTTTCATTTTTTTTATTTATTTTTTTTATATTCAAAAATTTTTTGTTTTTATTATTTTTAATTTAAATAATAAAATATTTTTCTTTATGTATTATTTTTCTGCTTTATTTTTAATTGAATTTATGTTTCCTGTGTTCTTGTTATTATGCTAAAGGTAATTTGTTGTTGTTGTTATTTAAAATTTTTTATAATTCGAAATCCCTTTTTTGTTTTAATAATGGCGACCACCTTGTTTAATTTGATTTTGTTTAAATTTTAAGAATTATTTTTTTTGTAATTCTTAAAAATTGTATTTAAGTGCCTGAATTTATTTAGTTCTTACAAGTAAATTTTATTTCGAATGCATTAAATGCTTTTCAAATATGTTTGTATATAAATTCCATTGTTCTTTTTAAAATTTTTCATTTCAAGTTAAATTACAATGGCACATATTTTTAACACACAAATACATTTAATTTGCAACAATTTTAGCATAAAACCCATGATAACTGAATAATTTGATTCAAAAATGTTTAAATTTCTAAATAAATTTGCTAATAGTTAAAAATTTGTTCATTAAAAATATGCACCATTGATTTAATTTTTGTTTATTTTGTTTTTTATTTAGAAATTGTTTTTTGTGTTAATGTTTGTTTTATAATTGTATACCTTGTTTATGTTTTAATTTAAATGCCCTTAAGATCAGCTTATTTTGTTGTTATTATGGATCACTAAGGATCACATTATTTAGGCCTAATTGTATTTATATTCGATATAATGATTTCGACATGCATTATTTTATTTCTATTATTTGTATAAAAATTATATAAAATAGTAACTTTAAATTAACATAAAATTAATATTTAGTTCCAGAATATTTCATATAATAATTCTATGCTCTTATTACAGTAAATGTTATTTTAGTGGATTTTAGTAAAGTCTTCAATTAAATAGAAATTATAGCAAATGCTTTATTACAAGTTAAAAAAAAGTTTCGATTGAAACAATATTAAATCATTTAGAGAAAATTTTACATTTTATCGGAAATAATCTAATGCTTTTAGAAACAATTCTTATAATAAAAATCCTTCAAATCAACAAAAGATAACAAAAGTAAGTTTTGAGAAATAAAACTATTTATATAACTTTCATATTGTAGTAAAGTTCGCTTATAACCACCACATATTCAAATACGTACTACATTACTCAAATCCCCATACAACCTAAACAACATAAAGACCTATTTTGCATATCAGTTATCTCCATATTCAGTTGCCCAAAGATCGAATATTGGTATTCCAACAAAAAGGGAATTGTAAGAAAAATAATAAGCAATACCATCTTATTTCAATGTTCTATGATTGTGTGTATTCTGCATTACAATTGTAACTACGTTTTTGCAATGAGGAATAGGGGCAACTATGTCAAAGGCATTTCACATACTTTTGGTGTATCAAGCAAATTTTATTGTAAATTATCTGAGTAGTATACTGGTTGTTTGTTCAGCGTTAATTACTTAAAATACCGTTGGCTTAAGTTATTGTTACTAACGTCCAATTAGCTTCTTCATGCTTACTAATCAGAAGTATAAGGAAACCTAATTTGCTGATCACTTTACACAAATTGGAATCTGTTTTAGAACACAGCAGATGCTGCGGCACATCTAATGTCAGATGCAAAGCAACAAACCTAATATGTACTGGTCCCTAAAACAAACACACCTCCTCTCCTTCCTGTTATAAATAAGTATGTATATGCAAAGGTAACGATTCATTCGAAAAAAAACTAAATTTTTATATAAGAACACTGCCACTTTATGTACTTTGTTCTTTTGCCCTCATGTTAATGTAGGCGCTATAGTTTTGATTCATTAGCTTCAGCTAACAACAGATCTAATCTAATGGCAGATGCAAATCAACTGACCATAAACTGATTGCGTTTTCACTATAATTGGATTTCCGCTCCGGAACGTCCCGATTCTTAATCAGCCACAAATTGTCAATTCAGCAACAACTGTATCAACAGAAAGTATTTACCCCAGTTAAGAACATCCACTTACAACCAACCTGTTTCAACAACAACATATATACTGCTTCCCTATAGAAACACACATCCTCCCTTTCCAGTCATCAATAGACATGTACATATGTATGTATATGCAAAAGTAAAGATTCATATGAAAAAGCTGAACTGAACACAACAGACTCTATGCACTTTGTTCTTAACCCGCATATTAATGTAGGCGCTTTAGTTTTGATTTCTATTAAGGAAGATTGTATTGATTACCGGCTACATGTATACATATGTAAGTACACTACTTTGAGCCTGACCTGATTGCAGTCAAATATAGAACGAAACAAACAGCTGACAGCAGGTGTGGTCAACTTGGAGCAACGAGCTTAAAGCCTACTGTAATTCTTGGTCGTTGTTAAATACTGCTGTAGACAAAGCTATTTCTTTCCTAGTAGTCATTAAGATCTAAAACACTATTTCCAATTAGAAATTGCATGTTAAACATGTTCTTATGCAAAATGGCGTCACCCACATTTTAATAAAAATTTGCAAAAATTAACACACTTACCTTTTGCCAATAACAAAGACAAGCGCCAATTACATACACTTTTCAATTCACTACATTACACTTAATCAAATGTTGTTCTATTTTAAACACACACACACACACATTTTAAATAAATGCACTAAATATCAATTTTATTTAACAATTTCTCGTTCAAACAAAAGTAAAACATCCTTTCAAGTGTAAGAAAAAACTGTAAATGATTTTATACGCAATAGAGTTGCCAATACATAATTTTTTCATATGCCTAATGCAACCAACTAAATTACAGTAGATTAATGTGACCAACTTAATGAAAAGAAAATAAAAAAAGAAAACAAAAAAGCACAAGTGTTGTAATAAGATTTTTGTTTATTTTGCAACTTAAAGCGAAAAAAAATAATGTTCATAAAACTAAACAACAAATATTTCATAGTAATAATAAAATAAATGTAAAACAATGAAAAAAAGTTACATAAATATACATATTTATGTACATAATACATATTTTCATAATGAATAATATAATAGAGTAAAATAAATAAAATTAACGGTATTTTCAAACTATGTCATCAAATAATATTTAATAATAATAAAAAATAATGATAAACACAAAAAAATAAACATAAATAAATATTATTTTATAATATGTATTTAATTTAAATTATAAAATGTAAATGTATGTAAGTGATTTTTTGTACATGATTTCATTTTTAATTTATAAATTAATAATTTTAAAGTGTTTCATTTTTTTAGATTTTTCATTCTTATAGTTTGTTTGTTTTTGTATTTGTTTGTGTATAAAAAACATTTATATATAAAAAGTTTTTTTTGATTTTTTAAATCTGTTTCAAAAATTTGTTTGTTTTAAAAAACAATTTGGTCTTGTTTCCAAAAAAAATGTAAAACTAAAATTTGGATTTCTTTGTTTAAATTTATAAAATAAAGTTAAAAAATAAAATTAAATTATAAAAATATAGTATTAATAAGATTTAAAAGAAATAAATGTTTTCTTTTAAAATAATAGTTTGTTTGTTTTGCTTAAAATTAAAATTATGTATAATTGAAATAATAATTATACAATTTACTTTGTTTAATATGTTTTTTTTTTAGTTTAGTTTAATTTTGTTAATTATTAATCTTATATTTTATGCCTAAAGATTTTGGTTAAATTTTGTATATAGTTTTTTGCTGTTGTTGTTAGTATTTTATTATATTTTTTTATTTTTGCTAATACTAAATGTTTGTTACCTTGTTTATACTTTATACTTTTTTTAAATTATGTTTTAGTCTAAAGGTTTTGACATTGTTATTTATGAGTTTTCTTTTAACAATAAATGTTTTATAAAACAATTAAAAATTATTGTTGTATTTGCTGTGATTTAAACTATATTAAAATAAATCCTTGTATAATTGAGAAATAGAATATCAATATAACATAATATATTTTTTTTCATTTTGTTATTTTTAAAAAGGCCTTAACAATTTCAATGCTTTTTTTTTGTTAAATACAATTTATGAGGTTATGTTTTTTACGTTTAATTTTAGAGTTTTTCTTCTATTATTATTTCCTCTATAGCTTTCAATACTTTCAATTTTCGCTTCTTATTTTATCTAATTTCTAATAAAATGTAGTTGTTGTTATTATTTTGTTTTTATATCTTTTTTGTGATAAGTGCTTGTGTGATCAGTTTATGATGTTACGACATAATAATCCTGTTTATTTGGCATCTTAAGCAGACGTTTTGTTCGAAACTCATACGCCCGACGACAAAACATTACCAATTCCGGATTGGTATTATCGGGTACTATTCGTATACTATAATAATTGGGTCGTTTCGGTACAATATTGACGTCTTCAATATCTTCTTCAGCAGCACGTAGTCGTCGACGATATCTGCAATTAAGACGAAAATGTTTATATAGAAAAACTAGCAATCCCTGGGTGCTTCGCAACCCTAACTATGTTCAATATCGTAAAAATATCAAAAAGTACCATCGGAAAAAACGAAAAAGTACAAAGATCTCTTTCAATAAATTCTCATTTAATAAGGACCGTATGTTCCGGTTAACCATTATAAAGAATTCATTTGAATAATAGAAAAGTACCAAATAGTTCCCACTTCCAGAATATTATTCAGTCAAGACCATGTATGTTAAAATTAATGTTCCTAGGTTAAATATTTTAGAAAATTAAAAAAAGTACAATTTATGAGATAAAGAGTACTAAAAAGTTATCTCTTAAAGGATCTTATTCAATGAGGACTGTGTATGTTTAATAATCATGTGTTTTCAGTTCATATTAAAGAACATACATAGAGTATCATTTAAAGGAAGAAAAAGTACCAAAAGTGGAATAAAGTTTACCTAAGTGGAAAGTACTAATAAAAAGAGTACAATGTTTCCCCTTTTCGCTTAGAAGTATACTTTTCCAAGAATTAAGTTTACAAAATGTTCCGTATTTAAATCTACATATATATCACAGATAAAACTCAAACGATTCAAATCTGCATTCATTTATTCCAGAAAAATTGTGCTTTAAAAAAGGTACCAAACAATTTACTCGAATTTGGTCCTACATATAGGCCTTAGTACTCGAATTCCAAAATAATATACCAAAAGCTTATTTTGTAAGAGTAAATAAACTACTTTTTGAAATTTTATATAAAAGTTTGCTCAATGAGTTTGAATAAAATTAAATTTCCCGTTTTTCCCCTTTTTGGTACTTTTTTACCCAGTGAAATAGCAAAAATTTTATTACAATAAATATTACAGAGTTAGTCCGTAATTCAATATGAATAATTCAATAAACTAAAAAAGCTTTCTTAATGTGCTAAAAAAAAGTACCATAAATACAGGTTGTCCCTTTTACATCCAAAAAAAGTACGAAACAGGTGTCTCATAATTTTGAGAGATGTATCCAAAATTTTTAGAAAAATTTGATTATGTTAATTAGTTTAAAAGTTATAAAGGGCTGAAAAAGGTATCAAAAATCGCCTTTGTTAAACATTTTTATCCCTTAAAAGTACGAATTTCAAAAAAGTACCAGACACCCATCTGCTCATTTTAAGAGTAGATACAGGTGCATTTAAAATTTTTCTTGTATCACTAATATTATGCAAGATATTTAAGAAAACCTGTTTTACCCGTTTTCCCCCTTTTTTACTCGTAAATGTGCAAATTTCCAAAAATCCCTCCTTAGTGGATCTACATAACCAAAAAAACTCACCTGCAGTATTCACTAAATGTTAAAACATAACACTTGTCTTCAATGCAGGCCACAGAATTATGATCTCGATGACGCGAGGCATAGACTTCGTCAGGACTATCACTGGGTTGTCGACCTTGTTCGGTATGTTCAGGACGATAATACCATAACAATGACATCATCATTTCTCCTGCAAACAAATTTCAAACATACATATTAATATTATTTTCCCATTTTTTGAAATCAGCCACAACTTTACCATCTTCTGGATTTTCCCATAGATGAGCGACTTTTGCCACATAGGGTAATTCATTTTCATCGTTTGCCTTTAGGAGTACACAATCACGTGAACGTATAATATCGCCCTCAAGATGACGCATAGCAGGATAACAAGTGCGAATAACTAATGGATCATCACTCTGCAAAAGAAAAACATAAATAAAGTATATAATTTTGAATTCCACGAAAATATCTAAAATATTTACTTACATTTAAAAATACAGCACCCTGGAATGGTTCTCCCTCCCAGGTCCAACCGTTATTCCACTTTGGCACCACATCACTGCGCGGTACCGCAGGCAGTGTCTCATCAACCTCAAAGGATACGGTGGAATGTTTTAGCTTTTGGCGTTTACGACTACCAAACTTGGAACGTGAACGTGATCTTTTGCCCGCATGCTGATGATGATGTGAGTGACATACTATGCGTGGCATAGGCGGAAGTATTGGTTGGAGGAATACAGTATTAGCAGTAGATGCAGTAGCGGTAGAGGCTACCTGTGTAATATCATTGGAATGTTGTTGCTGTTTTGAGACTGAAGACATCTGATCTACAGCTGCTAATGGTGTGGTTGGAGATGGTGATGTTATTTGAGCGTTTGTTTGAACAAGAGAAGTTTCCACTGTACCAGCCAGTGTTGTTGGGTTTGTTGTCATTTGATCTTCAACTTCCATTACAGGTTTATCCAAGATATGAGATTCTTTGTAAGATGTTGTTGGTATATCAATTAAAACTTTATCGTATTCATTATTATTAGTTTCTACTAGGGCCGAGTTTGAATCGCTACACTCAGATACTTGTATTTCCGGATCAAAGACATTATTAAATTTTGTATTGTTAAAAGTGTCCTCTTCACTCTTAGAACTCTTTGATTTTTTCGAGGATTTTGATTTTTTGCTATTAGAAGTAGTAGTAGTAGATGATGCTGATGACTTTTTGGGTTTTCTCTCTTTTTTAGATTTTGATTCCTTTGATCTTGATTTTTTATGGTTCGAAGTTGAAATTTTGCTAACTTTAGTTGGAATATCCGTATGTAGTTCATCAGCCTGATCAGACGTTGCTGGTTGAATTTCTTGACACAATTCTTGTTCAATTACACTCGAGGTAGTCTGTAAGGGAACTGTTATGGCTTTATGCGTTGACAAATCTAAAACTGGTCTTGTTAGTGATTCAAAGCTAATGATGACCTCTTCGCTGTTGTTCAGTTGACCTAAAGTTTTTATAGGTTTTTTGGTCTCAGATTTCGATCTTTTCTCGGAGGTGGTTTTAATTTTATTTTGTGTTTTTGTTACCAGAGGTTTTCTTGTTTCTTGATCCTCCAGTTTACTTTTGGGCAAATCCTTATGGCAGGGCGATGTTACTTTTAAGCTTATGGAAGATCGAGGACATTCTGGTTCCGAGAAATAACCTCTAGCTACAGCGTCAATAGTTTCTAGCAGATGTAATGGTATAGTTGGTTTTTTAGCCGGTTTCCCGCGTTTGGGTGAGGGTTTTGGTGTATTTAGGGGGGAATTATCAACAGATTTGTTGAGTTTGAGACCAATATTTGAGGTCATATCTGTTGCTTCAGAGGTTAATTTAATTTTGGTTTCCCGTTGTTCGTCCTCTTCAATCAAGTTGACTATGCTGGATTTTTCCTCTTCCTTTGAGCTTTCAACTGCGGTTTTGCTTTCAATTATAAGTTTTTCATGTTTAACTTCCCTTTCACGTTTAGCTTCTTTACGTTTCTGTTTTATCTCAGCTCTTCTTAGCTCCCTAGCTTCTCTCTTTGTCTTTTCTATGGCGGCCAATTTCTTCTTGCGTACCCTCAGTCTTTGTTTTTGTTGGTCCGTGAGTATTAGTTCTCTGCGTCGTATGCCGTTATTGATGCCATTATTTTTATTGAATTTTGTAGAATGTAGTTTTCCAAAACGAGATTTCTTATCGAATTTACGACTAAGACAAAGGTATGTCTTAGGCTCGGTCTGTTTGATTAAACTCTTATAACTATTGGGTGGTGATTTTTTACACTGGTTTTTATTAAATTCCAATATTTTCATGCGTTTTCCTGAGGATGAGCCCACAACAGGGCTATGGCAAAGATCGAGTACTTCATCGTCTGAGGCATTGCAAAGATCAATGTCACAGGGGGGCAACAAACGCATGCGATGCGATGGTTTACTTAGCGCCGAATTGAGTTTATGTTCTTCCAACTCCAATTGCTCACTTTCCTTAGCATCTGACGCTTTAATGATTTCACAATCATTCTCTATCTTCACTTTGCTTTCGCTTAAAACCTCGCTTAGGCTAACAGGCTCAGCCTTAATAATTTTAAGCTCTTCTTTGTCTGGTATGTTGATATGTTTCTGTGTAGAAGTAGCAACATGTTGTACAACATTGTTATGTTGCTGCAGCACTGTGTCCAATAGATCGTCCTCAAGTTTAATTTTTTCCGCTTTAATTTCGGCTTTCAAAAGTAGAGGTGTGGTAATTTCTTCTATTTCTTGTTTTGTGCTAACGGTTACTGAGTTGGAAGAGTTGATGGGTGCTGTTGGCGGTATGGTAACATTGAGCAACATGTTGCTAATATTATTTACATTTTTATTATGCTGAGGTGAGTTGTGAGCCGCCACTACTCTTTGAGGTGAGTTTAAAATATTACAGTGCATGGGTGAATTCGGTTGAGAACTGGAACGCGCTGTTACCAAGGCCGTAGGCTGGGTGGGCGTATTTGTTGAGGGGGCTATATTATTAGCCGAGTTAGGCTGTGTGGCTGCACCTGCATATACCATATTCCAAGCCATGGATTTGCCAATTCTAGCTCTTCTACCAACTGTTTGCTGGGCCGACTGTGCAGCTCCATTTGTAGGCTGTTGTATGGAGTTATTCTGCAAGGGCGGTGTGGTGGTAGTCAAATCATAGGCCTCTATGGGTGTAGCTATGGCCAACAAGTGATTATTGTTAGCTCTTTGAGGAGGTAACTGATGCTGCGGATTGTTAGCTTGTAACTTATCAATTGCCTCTTCTATATCCTCTTCCAAGGGTATGGCAGTCACTGTATCCTTGTCCAAGGAATCACGCAACTTGTCCTCATTTGTGCTATAATTCTCGGGAGGTGTTAGTGGTGTCAACACATTCTCCTCATATTGACTTTTGTTATCCGTATCATCTGTAGTCATTTCTGTTTTGACTGCTATCGATAATAGCGGTAAAGTCTTTGGTATCTCTTTGCGCATCTCATTATTTACCACTGGGGAGTTAGAATTTATGTTGTTATGGGTGGGTGTTAAATTTTTAACTGGGCCTCTACTGGTAGTCAATGCCTGTTGGCTGTTGGTGTTGCTATTGAAGCTGCTGCTGTTGCTATTATTGCTCTTGGCATTCATCATCAAATTGTTGCTGCTGCTGTTGGTACTCGAACTGCTGTTGTTGTTGTTGTTCATTGGTTTGTTGGTGTTGCTGCTGCTGTTGTTGTTGCTGCTGCTGTTGTTGTTGCTGCTGCTGTGTGACATAGTTACATTCAAACTGCTGTTGTTGCAGTGATTGTTCATTGTTGCTACGTTGTTGCTGTTGTTGGTTGAAGTACTGTTGTTGACGTTGTTGCTGTTGTTGTTGCTGCTGCTGTTGCTGTTGCTACCAATATGAGGCCCAGTATGGACGTTTTTTGGACACGATTGTTGCATTGGACACGGACATTGTGGCGGATATTCTAGATAAATTGGAAAAAATAGTATTTTTAGTTTTATTTACACGGATTATTAATCAAATTATTTAATTTAATTAATGGTTTTCAGCTAATTATCATAAAAATACGTTCATTTTATATTAGATATACCTAGTGTGCTTAGCTCCCCTTATTAAAATATATACAATATTTTTCCTATATGTACCTATATACAGCCACTTAAGATTCTTTTAATTAAATTATTAGAATAAACAAATTTAATAAAGTTTCATATACATTCATTCATATACGTATAGAAAAACTCTTGTCGTTGATTAGTTGCCAATTTGTTTCTATTTCTCAGTTTGTAGTGATCCTAATATTAACATTCTAGGCGTCCTAACCACAAAACTTCTAACTTAGTAAGAACCATACTTTTCCTTACCCATATACGGAGCCTGAATACTGCGTGAATAACACTGACCAGCTGCACCCCCTCCAGGACTATAACTAGGATAATAACCTGGCGGACCGGGATAATGTTCCAAATGTTGACTATGTGCTGCCGGACCAGCCGGTACTAACTGTGAGCCCCCTTGGGAAGGAGGACCACCCGATTGTGACGGTGGCGGTCCACCCGGAGGTGGAGCAGCACCCGTTGACGGTGGTGGTGCATGTTCATATAAATCCGCTGGTGGTGGTGGATGACCTGGTTGATAGTAGGGATATCTTCGGTAAGCCGAATGATGTGGTGGTGGCGGTGCACTCTGATAAACTTTGGTTGGAAAATATGGTTGATAGGCAGGTGGTGAATAGCATATGGGTTCACCGGGATATGGTGAGTAGTAATTAGCCGGATAAGCTGTGGAATAGTGCATTTGAGCATGCATCGATCGGGGATATGGTGAACCTTGATGAGCAGCAGCTGCCGCCGCGGCCGCTGCTGCGGCTGCTGCAGCAGCTTGTTGATGTAATTGATGATGTTGTTGCTGCTGTTGTTGTTGACTGTGATGTGCTGCCGCTGCTGCTGCAGCTGTGGTCGGTGATGTACCACCACTGGCACTGTGTGGTGGATAGCGGAAAGGTGTCAAATCCCCTCCAGCAATGAGTACATCCGTATCGGTTGGTTCCGTTGTTGCGGGATTTATTTGTGCAGTCGTTGGTAAGTGTTCATTACCATCGGCTGTGGGTGTTGTTGGTGTTTGCGACTTAATTTTAGTTGTAGTTGCTGGCAACAATGGCACATTTGGTGGTATGGGTGGACCAGCTGTTACTGGTGGTATAACATGAGGTGAGATCAATGGTCCAGCTGGTTGATAATAACCTACAATAAAGAAAAAATTATTTTTAGTAATACATTTTAAAAGTAGATGAAGTATATTTAATTAAATTTATTTTTAGTATTAAGTATTCGTTGTGGAATATTTTTTTTATTAAACATTTCAATATGATTTCAAAAATGGATATTAAGATATACTTATAATAAAACATAAATAAATAACTTATCCCACGTCATTTTTACATTTTCATTCTTTGCTCTACAATTATAGAAAATTATTTGTATTTTCAAAACTTTTGTGATAATTTCAAACAGGAAATGTTGTTACAGCTAGATATTTATCTATATTTTTTTTTTTGAAAATCATTTAAATCAGGAAAATTTTTATTATTTAGATTTATCACTAAATTAACAATATAAACAACAAAAAAACCGTAAATGCTGTCAACTTATAATAAAGCAACTACCAAAACTTTTATACATAGCAATTGCTACAAAAATTACCTCAGACTCTGACAGTTAACATACTCTCATACCTATCTAATACGGTGAAATGTTTTGTAGATGGTAAAAGTAACAGCAGCAACAACAACAACAAATGACAAAGTTTTACATAACTTCAAACATTTATACAAACACAACAGATCTTACAACTACTATATAGAGGAAAAAAGTTTTTAAAACTTTTTCCTCTACAGCTACAACACTCATACTATTGCTCATAACGGTGCAAATGAGTTAAAAAAGCTAAAAGCATATAAACTGAGAAAGAGGGAAGAATGCTAAAGTCTTTAAGACTGGTCTGTAGTCTAGAGAATATTGACTAGACTATTTTATAGATTAGCCTATAGACCAGACTATAGATTAGACTATATACTAGACCATAGATTAGACTATTTACTAGACTATATATTAGACTATAGACTAGACTATAAACTATACCATAGACTAGACTATGGACTAAACTATGGAATAGAGTATAGACAAGACTATAGACTAGATTATAGACTAGACTAAAGACTAGATTATAGACAAGACTATAGACTAGACTATAGTCTAAATTATAGACAAGACTATAAAGACTACACTATAGACTAGACTGTAGACTAGACTATAGTCTAGACTATAGACTAGACTATAGACTAGACTATAGACTAGACTATAGACTAGACTATAGACTAGACTATAGACTAGACTATAGACTAGACTATAGACTAGACTATAGACTAGACTATAGACTAGACTATAGACTAGACTATAGACTAGACTATAGACTAGACAATAGACTAGACTATAGACTAGACTATAGACTAGACTATAGACTAGACTATAGACTAGACTATAGACTAGACTATAGACTAGACTATAGACTAGACTATAGACTAGACTATAGACTAGACTATAGACTAGACTATAGACTAGACTATAGACTAGACTATAGACTAGACTATAGACTAGACTATAGACTAGACTATAGACTAGACTATAGACTAGACTATAGACTAGACTATAGACTAGACTATAGACTAGACTATAGACTAGACTATAGACTAGACTATAGACTAGACTATAGACTAGACTATAGACTAGACTTTAGACTAGACTATAGACTAGACTATAGACCAGACTATAGACAAGACTATAGACTAGACTATAGACTAGATTATAGACTATAGTCTAGTCTATAGTCTAGTCTGTAGTCTAGTCTATAGTCTAGACTATAGACTAGATTATAAACTAGACGATACTAAACTATACGCTAGATTATTAAATAAACTTCTAGTCTGTAGACTAGACTTGAATATTGCCTATTCAATACTAAATTCTAGATTATGAAATAAATTAGAAAACGATTTGTCGTAAAATTATTACAACTTGGGTATTGTTCCCATTTTTCAAAACTAACTAAGAAGCAATACGTTATAAACATATGCCCCGATGCAAAACTAGTTACTTACAAAGTTTTTCTTTTTTGCAGCTATTTATCTTAACTGTTTGTTGCTAGTATTTTAGGAGCAACTAACAAGCAAACAATTGTATGCAATGAATATTAAATATGCAACATTGAACAGTGGAAAGAAACAAAAAATTTTAGAGTAAAAAAATAATGTTTTATCGAAAGATTCTTAAAGAACACACAAACATATAGTTCCATAACTTTAGTTATTTGGAAATAATGAGTAGATTGAGACTTTTATCAAGTTACACACAATATATGATTTTCTTTTTTTTCTATCCCACTGTGCTGCAGACATCATCGCATTCGACTAAAAGTCATAGTTGCTAACTTGTATAATAGAATATATTGCACCGTGTGTTTGTTTGTATGTATTTCTTTCTTTTGTCTAAAACAAGTTACATGGTGTTTTGTTTTTAGTTGGCATCATTGATCTTTTTGGAAGCATAAATGATTAGGCATCAGCAATGCAACAGATTTAACTGCAAACACACTCACACACGGAGTAATAATAGGAAAAACTCCATCAGCAGGCAGCATCATAATAATCACTGTTTTGGACATCAAACATTGGCAGTAGTTAAAAGTAGCCAAACCATAATAAATGTTGCTTATTGCCATTGCTGCTGTTCCCGCTAGAGTTGGTGTTTTCATCATACAACAAGAAAATGTTATAGAAACTCCTGGCTTTTGTTGGCGGCATTAACAGTCAGCGTTTTTAATAAAACATTACCCCCTACTTAACTGGACAGTCGATGTTTGTCATGGACACCGAAGACGGTTGGCCAGCAGTGGCATGTAAAAAGTATATTTTTATCTTGCTTACTTGATCTTACTTATTTTCAATATGATCAGTGTTATTTGTATGTATAGATGAATAGTAAGTAGTTGGGTATATTAACTTATTATAAACTATTTGTAATTGCATTGAGGCTTAAAAGTTTAAGACCTTTTCAAAATTATAAACAATTATTTTGCTGTTTTTTTTTCTTGTTAATTAACTATTTTGTAATTGTTAGTAAAACGAATTAGATAATTTAAAGGAAATAACTTTCACTTTTTTAACAATAAAGGACTATAGATAATAGATAATACTAGACCTTAGACTAGACTCTGAACAAGACTATATATTAGAATAGACTGTAGTCCAAGGCTAGGCTATAGTCCATAGTCAGAACTATAACCTAAAGTCAAGACTATTGACTAAACTACAGATAATTCTGTAGCTATAACTATAGTACAGTTTTTAGTTTAGTTGCAAGTTTTTACACTTGAATTTATAATAAATAATACTAGACCTTAGACTAGACTCTGAACTAGACTATATATTAGAATAGACTGTAGTCCAAGGCTATACTATAGTCCATAGCAAAACTATAACCTAAAGTCAAGATTATTGATTAAAATATAGATAAGTCTGTAGCCATGATTATAGTAGAGTTTTTAGTTTAGTTTAAAGTTTTTACACTTGAATTTATAATTTTCGTTGTATAATAAAAAAAGTTATAGTAATTATTATTATTATTGTTTGAACACTTTATCGCATTTAACAAATTAACAAATATAGTTTTATTTGTTGTAGATTAAATAAATTTAATGCTAAAGTAACATTAAAACAAAGCATTTCAATTAACAAATTGTCAGAAAACACGTAAATCGCATCTAAGAAATTATCACTTCTACAATCCAATAAATATATTATTTGATTTATTTTCACATAAAAATTACACCTATATAATTTATTAATTCAGTTCGTGTTATAATATTAACAAGAAAGATATCGTTTAAATCAATAAAACGATACCCAAGTCAATCAAAAAAATACTTAACAAAAATATATATGTCGTAGGAGAAAACAAATTGTAAATGAAGATGAAATTACCACGCACTCTCTTACACACATCATAATTTCATCATAATCAGTCAATTTCATGGTATGTTTGCTGTCATTATTAAAATCATCAGCTGGGAACATCCCAATAATCTTCATTATCCAATGTCAAGTGTTGATTTTATATTGTCAAAAAAATTTTATAAATATTTTATAAAATATCATATCACCACTTTCATATCAAATGTCGTTCGTTCGTTCGCCGTCATCATCATCACCTCCTCGTATACTTTATATAAATGCCATCTAGATTCTAGATGTCATCAAACCATCTGTGAGTTTGATGGTTTGTTTATTTATTTGTATGTTTATATTTATAGTACGTGCGTTTGTATGTAAATATATTTGGATATTTGACTGTAGAGTTACAAGTCATTCATGCCTTTACTCTTCGTTTACTTATCTATACGCATATTAAATTAAATTAATTCATAATAAACACATATGTATTTAAATATAAGGAATCAGTTTTACATCAAATCCTAGTTGTTCAGGAAATTCTGTAAGGTTAATAGTCAAGTTTGTAGTCTTGTCTAGTCTATAATATAGTATATGGTCTAGTCTATAGTCTTGTTTATAGTCTAGTATATAGTCTGGTCTATAGTCTAGTGTATAGTCTAGTCTGTAGTCTAGTGTATAGTCTAGTGTATAGTCTAGTCTATAGTCTAGTCTATAGTCTAGTCTATAGTCTAGTCTATAGTCTAGTCTATAGTCTAGTCTATAGTCTAGTCTA